>NC_133619.1:652691743-652851743 GCF_048593235.1 Sminthopsis crassicaudata
AGAGAGAGAGAGAGAGAGAGAGAGAGAGAGAGAGAGAGAGAGAGAATTAGAATCACAGTGATAACAGAGGTCAGAAAGAACTAGGGATTAAAAAAATCTGAGAGTAAAAAAATAGTTTAAAAGAGGAAGAAAAATTGAGAGAGAGAGAGAAAGAGAAGGAGGAAAAGGAGGAGGATAAGATGAGAGATATAGAGAGAGCTAGAGAGACAGACAGAAAGGGAGAGAGAGAGACAGAAAAAGACACAGAGAGAGAGAGAGAGAGACAGAGACAGAGACAGAGACAGAGACAGAGAGACAGAGACAGAGACAGAATCAGACAGACAATCAGAGTGAAAATCTAGATCAGAAAGAGATTGAGGTTAAAAAACACTGACTGAAAAAAAAATTAGTGTGAAAGAGGCAGAAAAAGTGAGAGTGAGAGTGAGAGAAAGAGAATGAGGAAAAGGAGGAGAATGAGGGGAGAGAGAGACAGAGAGAGAGAGATCGTTATTTCGATGCAGTTATAATTATCTGCAAAGAGGTAGTTCTTTACATACATATATAAGTGTTTGCACAGTAGTAATTTGTACAAGTGTACATTCATTTCAACACAGGCAACCTTATTTCCACAGATGTAGTTATTGGCACAGAGGTACAATTATTTACAGAGAGATACACTTGTTTGCTCAGAGGCATAATTTTTGCTCAGAGATCGTTATTTCCATACAGGTATGATTATCTGCAAAGAGGTAATTATTTGGAAAGAGGTACACATCTTTACACAGAAGTAGTTCTATCCATACAGGTATAATTATTTGCACAGAGGTGCACTTATTTACACAGATGTGCAAGTATTTGTACAGAGGTACTGTTATTTACACAGAGGTACAGTTATTACACAGAGGTAGTTATTTGCAGGCAGGTATTTGCCCTGAGGTACAATTATTTACACAGAGGGACACATTCCACAGAGGTACATGTATTTTAGCACAGATACACTTATTTGTACGGAGCTATACTTTTTTCCACAGGTGTTACAGGTTGGAAGTACTTTGAACAGAGGTACCCTTATTTGAAAAGAGATGCCCTTATTTGCAGGGAGATTCACTTATTTGCAGATAGATACACTTATATGCAAAGAAGGACACTTATTTGCACAGAGGCACACTTATTTGCAACAAGGAACACTTTTTAGCAGAGGGATCGTTATTTCCATGCAGGTAAAAATTATCTGAACAGAGGTAATTATTTGCACAGATGTACACTTATTTCCACAGGGGTATACTTACTTGCACAGAGGCAGTTATTTCATAGAGGTATAGTTATTTGCAGAGGTACACTTTGTTACACAGAAGTACACTTATTTGCGCACACCTAGTTATTTTCATACAATAACAATTATTTGCACACAGGCAGTTATTTGCACAGAGCTATAATTATTGACACAGAGGCACATTAATTTGTAAAGTGGTACTAATATTTACACAGAGGAACACCTATTTACCCATAGGTACATTTATTTGTAAAGAGGTAAACTGATCTGTACAGAGGTCCGGTTATTTGCTGAGAGGTAGAGTTACTTGTCCTGAGGTAAATATATTTGCACAGAGGTAGTTATTTACATACATATGTAATTGTTTGCAGAGTGGTAATTTGTACAAGTGTACATTTATTTCAACAGAGGTAACCTTATTTGCACAGAGGTATACTTATTTGCTGAGAGATACACTTATTTGCATAGAGGTATACTTTTTGCACAGAGACGTTATTTCCATTCAGGTATAATTATCTGCACAGAGATAGTTATTTGTAAAGAGGAACACATCTTTACACAGAAGTAGTTATATCCATTCAGGTATAATTATTTGCACAGAGGTATGCTTATTTACACAGATGTGCAAGTATTTGCACAGAGGTACTGTTATTTACACAGAGGTTCAGTTATTACACAGAGGTATATGTATTTTAACAGATACACTTATTTGTTCAGAGCTATACTTTTTTCCACAGGTGTTACACAGTGGAAGTAATTTGAACACAGGTACCCTTTTTGAACAGAGGTATCCTTATTTGCAGGGAGATGCTCTTTATTGCAGGGAGATGCACTTATTTGCAGGGAGATACACTTATTTGCAGATAGGTACACTTATATGCACAGAGGTACACTTATTTGCAAAGAAGAACACTTTTTTACAGAGGGATCATTATTTCCATGCAGGTATAATTATCTACACAGAGGTAATTATTTGCACAGATGTACACTTATTTCCACAGGAGTATACTTACTTGCACAGAGGCAGTTATTTCCATAGAGGTATAGTTATTTGCACAGAGGTACACTTTGTTACACAGAGATACACTTATTTGCACACACCTAGTTATTTTCATACAATAACAATTATTTGCACACAGATAGTTATTTGCACAGAGGTATAATTATTGACAGAGGCACATTTATTTGCAAAGTGGTTCTACTATTTATACAGCGGACACTTATTTACACAGAGGTACATTTATTTGCAAAGAGTTAAACTGATCTGTACAGAGGTACAGTTATTTGCAGAGAGGTAGAGTTATTTGTCCTGAGGTAAAAATATTTGCACAGATGTAGTTATTTCCATAGAGGCATAGTTACTTTCACAAAGGTACAAGTTTTTCTGCAGAGGTACACTTATTTGTACAGAGCTATATTTATGTCCACAGAGGCAGTTATTTATATACATATAAAATTGTTAGCACATTGGTAATTTGTACAAGTGTACATTTATTTCAACAGGGGTAACCTTATTTGCACAGATGTAGTTATTTCCACAGAGGTACACTTATTTGCAGAGAGATACACTTATTTCCACTGAAGGACACTTATTTGTACCAAGCTATGTTTCCACAGATGGTGTTATTTACATACATATATAATTATTCACACAGTGGTAGTTATTTGTACAGGGGTACATTTCTATGAACACACATACCCTTATTTGCACAGATGTGATTATGGGCACTGAGGTACACTAATGAAAAACAGGCAATACCATCCCCTGACTTGCAGCAAATGTTCCCCCAAACAATTTAAAAAATTCTCAAAATGAATTGAAGAGTGAAAAAGCAAATAAAAGGGAAGAGTGAAACAACATTGCCCCCAAGACAATTTAGAAAGCCCTTAGGTACAGACTTCTTCATTGCAATGAGGGACCAGAACAATCCAGACTCCTATACCAGAAGTTCCTCCCTCTCTGAACGAGTGGGCCAATAGTTGACCTCATCCAGCACAGACTCACACCAGGACTTAGGGTAAAAAAAGCAGAAGGAGGAGGGCTTCAGGAGCTCTTAGCCTACTATAGATGGGAGTGTCCAAACACTAGAGTGATTTTTTTAAAAAAATAAGAAAAAGACCTATACATCATACACATAATTTTATCATTTATGAAAAATGGAATGTTCATACACATGACACAGATTATTTTTACCTATAGAATTAAATACTGTTGGAATATTAATTTTTCATGACCCCTATATCCAGTTACCTGACCCCAATAGGGGTTACAACCTGCAGTTTAAGAAGCTTTCGACTAGATGACACTCGGGATCCTTTTCTGCTAAGGCTTTCAGTGAACTGTAAACTCAATATAATGCAGCACAGAACAAACCAAGTTGTTACATCTAACATTAAGAATTTCCAGAAGGAGAGGGTTGGAACTTGGGTTCAGACATTAGAAAGTTACAATATGTGGTCTACTGAGGATAAAAGACTTATCCACTTTTCAGCAAATTCTTTACTGCTGCTGTAGAAGAGTTCTCCAGGGTTGCCAGTCACAGCACTGCTGCTAATTATCTGTGAGACCTCAGGCAAAAAATTCACCTTTCTTTGCATTTATGGCTTCACTGAAATGAAGGGCTCACTTGAAGGTATTGGTAAAGACACTTCTGGTTTAAGCACTTGTGCTTCTGGGATTTTAGTGGTTCATTAAACAAACCCAGAGTCTGAGGGGAAAATGGCAGGGCGGGGGGGGGGGGAGGGGGGGGAAAGAAGGGGAGGAGGGGAAGCAAGGTGACACGCTCCAAAGACCTCCAGCAAAATTCCCTTCAAGCAATAAAACAATTCTCTCCCAAAATGAATTGGAGAGGGGAAACCCAATAAAAGTAAAGAGTGAAAAAAATTGACCCCCAAAATAATTTAGAAAATCCTCAGATAAAGTCTACTTCACTGGAAAGAGAGACCAGAAGAATCCTAAACAATCCAGGTGCCTGCAACAGAAATCCTGCCCTCCCTAACCAAGGCAGCCAATAGGTGACCACATCCAGCACAAACCTGCAGCAGTCCTTTGGGTAACAGAAGCAGGAAGAAGGGGGCTTCAGGATCTCTCACCCTTCCCTTGATGGGACTGTCCAAAAACTAGATAGATTTTTTAAAAAGAAAGAAAAAGACCTTTATATACAACAATAGTTGTAGCAACTCATTTTGTGGTGGCAAAGAGCTGCCATCTGAGGGGATCGCATCCATTGGGCTAGGTGTGATTAAGTTGTGGAATAGGAATGTAATGGAATATCATTGTGCCTGAACAAATAATGAACAGGCTAATTTTTTAAAATGTGGAAAAATACAGTAACTCATGCTAACTGAAGAGCAGAACCAAGGGAATATATACGGCTACAACAAAATCAGTGGAAGATTAAATATCAGTGGCTAAGTTCTTTGGACTTACAGGAAATTTCAAATAACTGAAGGTCTACTGAAGGAAAATAACTAGCAGCAGAGAAAAAAACTGATATATGGAAGTATATATTGTATGGATTCACATATATTTAACAAATGTTGACATTTTCTACTGTGGGGTTGGAAGAGACAGAGGCAGACAACTGGGAACTGAAAATGCAAGGAAATAATTAATATTCTTTAACGTTGTAACTTACATATTCTACTGGAAATGGAACTGGGGACGGGAATGTGAATTGAGAGATTTTTCCTTCAAAGTCAAGTCATAGCACTAACCCCATGTAAGCCCTCGGGAAAACCACCCAATTTCTCAAGGTCATTACTTCCATCTATAAAATAGAATGGTAGACTAAATCAAAACTTCTTAAACCTTTCCCTCTCACAGCCCTTCTTGCTGAGGAATTTTTCCATGACCTAAGGTACAAAAAGGATCCAAAATAGATATCCAAATCAAGTATTGGATGATTGAAAATCTTAAAATAAAGTATTTAAAAACAAATTTATCTATTGTTGATCACATATATATCCTATATTTATAATTTTACCATTCTTGAAAAAGAAAATGTTCATACAGATGAGATGAATTTCTTTTTATCTACACAATTAAATACAGGTAGAATATTAATTTTACTGACCCCTATGTTCAGTTACCTGACCCCATGAGGGGTTACAACCTGCAATTTAAGAAGCTTTGTACTAGATGACTCCCAGGGTCCCTTTCTGCTAAGTGCTGTCAGTGAACTGCAAACTCAATGTAATGCTGCACAGAAGAAATCAAGTTGTTACATCCAACATTAAGAATTCCTACAAGGAGAGGGTTGGAAGCTGGGTTCAGTCATCTCTACCACATGGCGGTTGATTTTACAAAGCTGCAATATGTGGTCTACTGAGGATAAAAGACTTACCTACTTTTCAGCATATTCTTTACTGCTGCTGTAGAAAAGTTCTCCAGGCTTGCCTGCCCCAAAAATGCTGTTAAATAGGTGTAAGATCTCAGGCAAAAAATTCACATTTCTTTGCATTAATGTCCTCAGTGAAATAAAGAGCTCATTCCAGGCTATGGGGAGAGATATCTTTGGTGTTAGCATTCCTGCTTCTGGGATTTTAATGCTTCATTAAACAAACCCAGAATCTGAGGGAGAAATGGGAGGATAAAGGGGAAGGAAGGTGACACCCTCCCAAGACCTGCAGCAAAATTCCCTCCAAGCAATGAAAAAATTCTCTCCCAAAATAAATTGGAGAGGGGAAACCCAATAAAAGTAAAGAATGAAACAACATTGACCCCCAAATTAATTTAGAAAATCCTCATGTAAAGTCTGCTTCACTGGAATGAGGGACCAGAACAATCCTGAGCAATCCTTATTCCCACAACTGAAATCCTGCCCTCCTTAACCAAGGCAGCCAATACATGAACACATCCAGCACAAAACTGCAGCAGTCCTATTGGTAACAGAAGCAGGAGGAAGGGGGGCTTCAGGATCTCTCAGCCTTCCCTTGATGAAAGTGTCCAAACACCAGAGAGATTTTTTATTTAAAAGAACGAAAAAGAACTATATATACAACATTTGCATTAATTCATTTTGGGTGTTTAGGGTTGGGGTTTAGGGTTAATATTGTGTTTAGACCCCTTTGTGCAGATACATGTGCCTGTGTTTAAATCAGTATACCTCTGTGCAAATACTTGCACATCTGTTCAAATAAGTGTACATCTGGGCAAATATCTACCTTTGAGAAATAAGTGTGCCTCTGTGTAAATAAGTGTATCTCTGTGCAAATAATTATACCAGTATGGAAATAACTACCTCTGTGTAAATATATGTACCTCTTTACAAATAACTACCTCTGTGCAGATAATTTTACCTGCATGGACGTAAAGATCTCCGTGCAAATAAGTGTACCTCCGTGCAAATAAGTGTACCTCTGTGCAATAACTACATCTGTGGAAATAAGGGTACCTTAACAACTAACCCTAAACCACCCATTTTCTCAAGATTACAACTTCCATCTATAAAATAGAATGGTAGACTAAATCAAAGCTTCTTAAACTTTTCCCTCTCACAGCCCTTTTTTACTGAGGAATTTTTCCATGAACCAAGCTATAAAATTGTCTAAAATAGATATCTAAATCAAGTATTTACTGATAGTTAATCATAAAATAATGTATTTAAAACATATTTATATATTTATATCACATATATATCCTATAAACTAATTTATATATATATAACCATCTGTATTTATATTTATAGATCATATAAGTATACATTATTTCCACAGTGCTACAATTAATTACACACAGATAGATCCATAAAGTTAAAATTTGCAAAGAGGTACAACTATTTACACAGAGGTATACTTATTTGCACAAATGTAGTTAGTTCCATAGAGGTATAGTTATTTGCACAGAGTTACACTTTTTTACACAGATGCACACTTATTTGCACAAAAGTAGTTATTTTCATACAGTAACAATTATTTGCACAGAGGTAGTTATATGAACAGAAGTATAATTATTGACACAGAGGCACATTTATTTGCAAAGAGGTCCAACTCTTTACACAGAGGTAAACTGATCTGTACAGAGGTATGGTTATTTGCAGGGAGGTAGAGTTATTTGTAATGACGTACAATTATTTTCTCAGAGGTAGTTATTTCCATAGAGGTATAGTTACTTTCACAGAGGTACACATTTTCCAACAGAGGTACACTTATTTGTACAGAGCTATATTTATGTCCACAGAGGTAGTTATTTACATACATGTCTAATTGTTTGCACAGTGGTAATTTGTACAAGTGTACATTTATTTCAAAAGAGGTACCCTTATTTGCACAGGTGTAGATATTTGCACAGAGGTACACTTATTTGCAGAGATTGTTATTTCCATGGAGGTATAATTATCTACACAGAGGTAGTTATTAGTAAAGAGGTACACATCTTTACACAGAGGTAGATATTTCCATACAGGTATAATTATATGGACAGAGGTAGCCTTATTTGCCAGAGGTAGTTATTTGCACAGAGCCAAACTTATTTGAACAGAGGTACACTTATTTACACAGATGTGCAAGTATTTGCATAGAGGTGAACTTATTTATTCACAGGTACACCTATTTGCACAGAATTAGTTATTTCCATAAAAGTATAATTATTTGCATTGAGGTAGTTATTTGCACAGAGATACTGTTATTTACGCTGAGGTACATGTATTATATAGAAGTACAATTATTGCAGGGAGGTACCGTTATTTGCAGGGAGATACCGTTATTTGCAGGGAGGTACCGTTATTTGCAGGGAGGTACCGTTATTTGCAGGGAGGTACCGTTATTTGCAGGGAGGTACTGTTATTTGCAGGGAGGTACCATTATTTGCAGGGAGGTACCATTATTTGCAGGGAGATAGTTATTTTCACTGAGGTAGAATCATTTACACATAATGACACCTTTTTCCACATAGGTACATGTATTTTAGCACAGATACATTTATTTTTAAAAAGCTATATTTCCACAGATGTTATTTACATTCATGTATACTTATTTACACAGTGTTAGTTATATGTACAGAGGTACATTTATTTGGACAGAGTTACCATGATTTGCAGAGGTAGTTATTTGCACACAGGTACACTTATTTGCAGAGAGATACACTTATTTGCAGAGATATACACTTTTTTGCACAGGGATCATTATTTGGATACAGATATATATATCTGCACAGAGGTGGTTATTTGCACAGAGGTACACTTATTTGCACCACAGTTTACTTGCACAGAGGCAGTTATTTCCATAGAGGTATAGTTACTTTCACAGAGGCACAAACACACAACCGGCCTGAGGGTAAAAAAATGCAGGAGGAGGGGGGCTTCAGGAACTTTCAGCCTACCCTGGATGGGAGTGTCCAAACACCAGAGAGATTTTTTTTAAGAGAAAGAAAAAGACCTATATAGCATAAATATAGGTGTGTGTATAATTATGTCATTTGTGAAAAAGGAAATGTTCATACACATGAGATGGATTTTTTATTTTTTACCTACAGAATTAAATACTGGTGGAATATTAATTTTTCATGACCCCTATATCCAGTTACCTGACCCCATTAAATTCTACAAACTGCAGTTTAAGAAGCTTTGGACTAGATAACACTCGGGATCCCTTTCTGCTAAGGGGTTTCAGTGAACTACAAGCTCAATGTAATGCTGCACAGAACAAACCAAGTTATTACATGTAACATTAATAATTTCTAGAAAGAGAGGGTTGGAACTTGGGTTCAGACATTAGAAAGTTACAATATGTGGTCTACTGAGTATAAATGACTTATCCACGTTTCAGCCAATTCTTTACTGCTGCTGTAGAAGAGTTCTCCAGGGTTGCCAGACACAGCACTGCTGCTAATTACCTGTGAGACCTCAGGCAAAAAATTCACCTTTCTTTGCATTTATGGCTTCACTGAAATGAAGGGCTCACTCGAGGGTATTGGTAAAGACACTTCTGGTTTTAGCAGTTGTGTTTCTGGGATTTTAATTGTTCATTAAAGAAACCCAGAGTCTCAGGGGAAAATGGGAGGGGGAAAAAGCAGGTGACACCCTTCCAAAACCTGGAATAAAATTCCTTCCAAGCAATTTAAAAATTCTGTCCCAAAAAGAATTGGGGAGGGGAAACCCAATAAAAGTAAAGCATGAAAAAACATTGACCCCCAAGATAATTTAGAGAATCCTCAGGTAAAGTCTGCTTCATTGGAATGAGGGACCAGAAGAATCCTAAACAATCCAGGCTCCTGCAAAGGAAATCCCGACCTCCTTAAGCAAGGCAGCCAATAGGTGACAACATCCAGCACAAACCTGCAGCAGTCCTTTGGGTAACAGAAGCAGGACTGGGGCTTCAGGATCTCTCAGCCTTTCCTTGATGGGACTGTCCAAACACCAGATAGATTTTTTTTTAAAGAAAGAAAAAGACCTATATATACAACAATAGTTGCAGCAACTTATTTTGTGCTGCCAAACAGCTGCCACCTGAGGGGATCCCATCCATTGGGCTAGGGGTGATTAAGTTGTGGAATAGGAATATAATGGAATATCATTTTGCTTTAAAAAATAATGAACAAATTGATTTTTAAAAATATGAAAAACTTACATGAACTAATGCTGAGGGAAGAGCTGAACCAAGAGAATATTAGGGTACAGCAGAATTAATGGAAGAGTAAAGATGAAAGGCTAAGCTCTTCAGAGTTACCGCAAATTTCAATTAACTGTGAAGGTCTTCTGAAGGAAAATGCTATCTACCTGCAGAGAAAAATATCTATATATTGAAATATCTATTATATGGTTTGATATATATATATATATATATATATATATATATATATATATATATATACACATATATATATATTATTTATACATATATATGTATTTCTCTATATATATATATATGAAATGTTGACCTTTTCTAATGTGGGGTTGAGAGGGAGAGGGAAAGACAACTGGGAACTGAATATGCAAGCAAAATAATTAATATTTTTTAATGTAACCTTCATATTATACATTGAAATGGAACTGGAGACTAGAATGTAAAATTAAAGATATTTTCTTCAAATGCCAGTCATATCACTAATCAAATGTAAGCCCCTGGGAAAAGCACCCAATTTCTCAAGATTGCAACTTCCCATCTATAAAAGAGAATGGGAGACTAAATCAGAACTTCTTAAACTTTCCCCAATCACAGCCCTTTTTCTGAGGAATTTTTACATGGCCCATGGTTTTTAAGTATCTAAAATAGAAATCCAAATCAAATAGTTGATAATAGTAAATCATAAAGTAATGTATTAAAAACATTTATATAACTGAAGTATTATGTAAATAATTATATATTTGTATAAAATATAAATATATATATTTGCCATATTTACAATTGTATCATTTATGGAAAAGAAAATGTGCATACAAAAGGAATGGATTTGTTTTTACCTATAGAACTAAAAACTGGTGGAATATTAATTTTTCAAAACCCCCACATTCAGTTACCTGACCCCATTAGGAGTTACAAAACACAATTTAAGAAGTTTTTAACTAGATGATGCCCAGGGTCCCTTTCTGCTCTAAGGTTTCAGTGAACAACAAACTCAATGTAAAGATGCACAGAAGAAACCACATTGTTATAGCCAACATTAGAAATCTCTAATAAGACTGGGTTGGAAGTTGGGTACAATCATCTCTACCACATGTGACTTAATTTTGTAAAGGTGGACTATAAGGTCTGCAGAAGATAAAAGACTTACCCACTTTTCAGCAGATTCTGTAGGGATGGTATAGAGAAATCCTCTATGAATTGGAATGAAATGGAAAGGGGAAAGCCTGAAAAAAATAAAAGAGTGAAACTACATTGCCCCCCAAGACAATTTAGAAAGCTTCACCTTTTAATTGTTCATTCTACAAAGACAGAACCTGGGGGGGAAATGGCAGGAAAACAGCAGGAGACACCCTTCCCAGACAGGCAGCAAACTTCTCTCCAAGCAATTTAAAAATTCTCTCTCAAAATGAATTAGGGAGGGGAAAACCCAAAAAAAGTAGAGTGAAACAACATTACCTCTCCAGTACAATTTAGAAAGCCCTCAGTATTTAATGGTTCATTCCACATAGGCAGCACCTGAGGTAAAAATGGCAGGAAAAAGGCAGGAGACACCCTTCCCAGACCAGCAGCAAACTTCTCTCCAAGCAATTTAAAAATTCCCTCACCAAATGAATTGGGGAGGGGAAAACCCGAAAAAAGTAAAGAGTGAAACAACATTACCTCTCCAGTACAATTTAGAAAGCCCTCAGCATTTAATCTTTCATTCCACATAGCCAGCACCTGAGGTAAAAATGGCAGGAAAACGGCAGGAGACATGCTCCAGGACATGCAGCAAACTTCTCTCCAAGCAATTTAAAAATTTTCTCTCAAAATGAATTGGGGAGGGGAAAACCCAAAAAAAGTAAAGAGTGAAACAACATTACCTCTCCAGTACAATTTAGAAAGTCCTCAGTATTTAATGGTTCATTGGACATAGCCAGCACCTGAGGTAAAAATAGAGGGAAAACAGCAGGAGACACCCTTCCCAGACTGGCAGCAAACTTCTCTCCAAGCAATTTAAAAATTATTTCTCAAAATGAATTGGGGAGGGGAAAACGCAAAAAAAAGTAAAGAGTGAAACATCATTACCTCTCCAGTACAATTTAGAAAGCCCTCAGCATTTAATCTTTCATTCCACATAGCCAGCACCTGAGGTAAAAATGGCAGGAAAACGGCAGGAGACATGCTCCAGGACGTGCAGCAAACTTCTCTCCAAGCAATTTAAAAATTTTCTCTCAACATGAATTGGGGAGGGGAAAACCCGAAAAAAGTAAAGAGTAAAACAACATCCCCCACCCCCCAAGACAATATAAAAAGCCCTCAGCTTTTAATGCTTCATTGGACATAGCCAGCACCTGAGGTAAAAATGGCAGGAAAACAGCAGGAGACACTCTTCCCAGACCAGCAGCAAACTTCTCTCCAAGCAATTTAAAAATTCCCTCACCAAATGAATTGGGGAGGGGAAAACCCGAAAAAAGTAAAGAGTGAAACAACATCTCCCAACCCCCAAGACAATATAGAAAGCCCTCAGCTTTTAATGCTTCATTGGACATAGCCAGCACCTGAGGTAAAAATGGCAGGAAAACGGCAGGAGCCACCATTCCCAGACAGGCAGCAAACTTCTCTCCAAGCAATTTAAAAATTCCCTCACCAAATGAATTGGGGAGGGGAAAACCCGAAAAAAGTAAAGAGTGAAACAACATTACCTCTCCAGTACAATTTAGAAAGTCCTCAGCATTTAATCTTTCATTCCACATAGCCAGCACCTGAGGTAAAAATGGCGGGAAAACGGCAGGAGACATGCTCCCTGACCTGCAGTAACTTCTCTCCAAGCAATTTAAAAATTCTTTCTCTAAATGAATTGGAGAGGGGAAAACCCGAAAAAAGTAAAGAGTGAAACAACATTACCTCTCCAGTACAATTTAGAAAGCCCTCAGCATTTAATGGTTCATTCGACATAGCCAGCACCTGAGGTAAAAATAGAGGGAAAACAGCAGGAGACGCCCTTCCCAGACAGGCAGCAAACTTCTCTCCAAGCAATTTAAAAATTATTTCTCAAAATGAATTGGGGAGGGGAAAACGCAAAAAAAGTAAAGAGTGAAACAACATTACCTCTCCAGTACAATTTAGAAAGCCCTCAGCATTTAATCTTTCATTCCACATAGCCAGCACCTGAGGTAAAAATGGCAGGAAAACGGCAGGAGACATGCTCCAGGACGTGCAGCAAACTTCTCTCCAAGCAATTTAAAAATTTTCTCTCAAAATGAATTGGGGAGGGGAAAACCCAAAAATAGTAAAGAGTGAAACAACATTACCTCTCCAGTACAATTTAGAAAGTCCTCAGTATTTAATGGTTCATTGGACATAGCCAGCACCTGAGGTAAAAATAGAGGGAAAACAGCAGGAGACACCCTTCCCAGACTGGCAGCAAACTTCTCTCCAAGCAATTTAAAAATTATTTCTCAAAATGAATTGGGGAGGGGAAAACGCAAAAAAAGTAAAGACTGAAACAACATTACCTCTCCAGTACAATTTAGAAAGCCCTCAGCATTTAATCTTTCATTCCACATAGCCAGCACCTGAGGTAAAAATGGCAGGAATACAGCAGGAGACGCCCTTCCCAGACAGGCAGCAAACTTCTCTCCAAGCAATTTAAAAATTATTTCTCAAAATGAATTGGGGAGGGGAAAACCCGAAAAAAGTAAAGAGTAAAACAACATCCCCCACCCCCCAAGACAATTTAGAAAGCCCTCATCTTTTAATGCTTCATTGGACATAGCCAGCACCTGAGGTAAAAATAGAGGGAAAACAGCAGGAGACACGCTTCCCAGACCAGCAGCAAACTTCTCTCCAAGCAATTTAAAAATTCTCTCTCAAAATGAATTGGGGAGGGGAAAACGCAAAAAAAGTAAAGAGTGAAACAACATTACCTCTCCAGTACAATTTAGAAAGCCCTCAGCCTTTAATGGTTCATTCCACATACCCGGCACCTGAGGTAAAAATGGCGGAAAAAGGCAGGAGACAACCTTCCCAGAGGGGCAGCAAACTTCTCTCCAAGCAATTTAAAAATTCTCTCTCTAAATGAATTGGAGAGGGGAAAACCCGAAAAAAGTAAAGAGTGAAACAACATTACCTCTCCAGTAAAATTTAGAAAGCCCTCAGCTTTTAATGGTTCATTGGACATAGCCAGCACCTGAGGTAAAAATGGCAGGAAAACGGCAGAAGACACCCTTCCCAGACAAGCAGCAAACTTCTCTCCAAGCAATTTAAAAATTCTCTCTCAAAATGAATTGGGGAGGGGAAATCCCAAAAAAAGTAAAGAGTGAAACCACATTACCTCTCCAGTACAATTTAGAAAGCCCTCAGCATTTAATGGTTCATTCCACATAGCCAGCACCTGAGGTAAAAATGGCAGGAAAATGGCAAGAGACATGCTCCCTGACCTGCAGTAACTTCTCTCCAAGCAATTTAAAAATTCTCTCTCTAAATGAATTGGAGAGGGGAAAACCCGAAAAAAGTAAAGAGTGAAACAACATTACCTCTCCAGTACAATTTAGAAAGCCCTCAGCATTTAATCTTTCATTCCACATAGCCAGCACCTGAGGTAAAAATGGCGGGAAACCGGCAGGAGACATGCTCCAGGACGTGCAGCAAACTTCTCTCCAAGCAATTTGAAAATTTTCTCTCAAAATGAATTGGGGAGGGGAAAACCCGAAAAAAGTAAAGAGTAAAACAACATCCCCCACCCCCCAAGACAATATAAAAAGCCCTCAGGTTTAATGCTTCATTGGACATAGCCAGCACCTGAGGTAAAAATGGCAGGAAAATGGCAGGAGACACCCTTCCCAGACAGGCAGCAAACTTCTCTCCACGCAATTTAAAAATTCCCTCACCAAATGAATTGGGGAGGGGAAAACCCAAAAAATGTAAAGAGTGAAACAACATTACCTCTCCAGTACAATTTAGAAAGCCCTCAGCATTTAATCTTTCATTCCACATAGCCAGCACCTGAGGTAAAAATAGAGGGAAAACAGCAGGAGACACCCTTCCCAGAAAGGCAGCAAACTTCTCTCCAAGCAATTTAAAAATTATTTCTCAAAATGAATTGGGGAGGGGAAAACCCGAAAAAAGTAAAGAGTAAAACAACATCCCCCACCCCCCAAGACAATTTAGAAAGCCCTCAGCTTTTAATGCTTCATTGGACATAGCCAGCACCTGAGGTAAAAATGGCAGGAAAACGGCAGGAGACACCCTTCCCAGACATGCAGCAAACTTCTCTCCAAGCAATTTAAAAATTCCCTCACCAAATGAATTGGGACGGGGAAAACCCAAAAAATGTAAAGAGTGAAACAACATTACCTCTCCAGTACAATTTAGAAAGCCCTCAGCATTTAATGGTTCATTCCACATAGCCAGCACCTGAGGTAAAAATGGTAGGAAAACGGCAGGAGACACCCTTCCCAGAGGGGCGGCAAACTTCTCTCCAAGCAATTTAATAATTCCCTCACCAAATGAATTGGGGAGGGGAAAACCCAAAAAAAGTAGAGTGAAACAACATCCCCCAACCCCCAAGACAATATAGAAAGCCCTCAGCTTTTAATGCTTCATTGGACATAGCCAGCACCTGAGGTAAAAATGGCAGGAAAACGGCAGGAGCCACCATTCCCAGACAGGCAGCAAACTTCTCTCCAAGCAATTTAAAAATTCCCTCACCAAATGAATTGGGGAGGGGAAAACCCGAAAAAAGTAAAGAGTGAAACAACATTACCTCTCCAGTACAATTTAGAAAGTCCTCAGCATTTAATCTTTCATTCCACATAGCCAGCACCTGAAGTAAAAATGGCGGGAAAACGGCAGGAGACATGCTCCCTGACCTGCAGTAACTTCTCTCCAAGCAATTTAAAAATTCTTTCTCTAAATGAATTGGAGAGGGGAAAACCCGAAAAAAGTAAAGAGTGAAACAACATTACCTCTCCAGTACAATTTAGAAAGCCCTCAGCATTTAATGGTTCATTCGACATAGCCAGCACCTGAGGTAAAAATAGAGGGAAAACAGCAGGAGACGCCCTTCCCAGACAGGCAGCAAACTTCTCTCCAAGCAATTTAAAAATTATTTCTCAAAATGAATTGGGGAGGGGAAAACACAAAAAAAGTAAAGAGTGAAACAACATTACCTCTCCAGTACAATTTAGAAAGCCCTCAGCATTTAATCTTTCATTCCACATAGCCAGCACCTGAGGTAAAAATGGCAGGAAAACGGCAGGAGACATGCTCCAGGACGTGCAGCAAACTTCTCTCCAAGCAATTTAAAAATTTTCTCTCAAAATGAATTGGGGAGGGGAAAACCCAAAAATAGTAAAGAGTGAAACAACATTACCTCTCCAGTACAATTTAGAAAGCCCTCAGCATTTAATCTTTCATTCCACATAGCCAGCACCTGAGGTAAAAATGGCAGGAAAACGGCAGGAGACATGCTCCAGGACGTGCAGCAAACTTCTCTCCAAGCAATTTAAAAATTTTCTCTCAAAATGAATTGGGGAGGGGAAAACCCAAAAATAGTAAAGAGTGAAACAACATTACCTCTCCAGTACAATTTAGAAAGCCCTCAGCATTTAATCTTTCATTCCACATAGCCAGCACCTGAGGTAAAAATGGCAGGAATACAGCAGGAGACGCCCTTCCCAGACAGGCAGCAAACTTCTCTCCAAGCAATTTAAAAATTATTTCTCAAAATGAATTGGGGAGGGGAAAACCCGAAAAAAGTAAAGAGTAAAACAACATCCCCCACCCCCCAAGACAATTTAGAAAGCCCTCATCTTTTAATGCTTCATTGGACATAGCCAGCACCTGAGGTAAAAATGGCAGGAATACAGCAGGAGACGCCCTTCCCAGACAGGCAGCAAACTTCTCTCCAAGCAATTTAAAAATTCCCTCACCAAATGAATTGGGGAGGGGAAAACCCAAAAAATGTAAAGAGTGAAACAACATTACCTCTCCAGCACAATTTAGAAAGTCCTCAGCATTTAATGGTTCATTCCACATAGCCAGCACCTGAGGTAAAAATAGAGGGAAAACAGCAGGAGACACGCTTCCCAGACCAGCAGCAAACTTCTCTCCAAGCAATTTAAAAATTTTCTCTCAAAATGAATTGGGGAGGGGAAAACCCCAAAAAAGTAAAGAGTGAAACAACATTACCTCTCCAGCACAATTTAGAAAGTCCTCAGCATTTAATGGTTCATTCCACATAGCCAGCACCTGAGGTAAAAATAGAGGGAAAACAGCAGGAGACACCCTTCCCAGACTGGCAGCAAACTTCTCTCCAAGCAATTTAAAAATTATTTCTCAAAATGAATTGGGGAGGGGAAAACGCAAAAAAAGTAAAGACTGAAACAACATTACCTCTCCAGTACAATTTAGAAAGCCCTCAGCATTTAATCTTTCATTCCACATAGCCAGCACCTGAGGTAAAAATGGCAGGAAAACAGCAGGAGACGCCCTTCCCAGACAGGCAGCAAACTTCTCTCCAAGCAATTTAAAAATTTTCTCTCAAAATGAATTGGGGAGGGGAAAACCCGAAAAAAGTAAAGAGGAAAACAACATCCCACACCCCCCAAGACAATTTAGAAAGCCCTCAGCTTTTAATGGTTCATTCCACATAGGCAGCACCTGAGGTAAAAATGGCAGGAAAACCGCAGGAGACACCCTTCCCAGACAGGCAGCAAACTTCTCTCCAAGCAATTTAAAAATTCCCTCACCAAATGAATTGGGGAGGGGAAAACCCAAAAAATGTAAAGAGTGAAACAACATTACCTCTCCAGCACAATTTAGAAAGTCCTCAGCATTTAATGGTTCATTCCACATAACCAGCACCTGAGGCAAAAATAGAGGGAAAACAGCAGGAGACATGCTTCCCAGACCAGCAGCAAACTTCTCTCCAAGCAATTTAAAAATTCTCTCTCAAAATGAATTGGGGAGGGGAAATCCCAAAAAAAGTAAAGAGTGAAACCACATTACCTCTCCAGTACAATTTAGAAAGCCCTCAGCATTTAATGGTTCATTCCACATAGCCAGCACCTGAGGTAAAAATGGCAGGAAAACGGCAGGAGACATGCTCCCTGACCTGCAGTAACTTCTCTCCAAGCAATTTAAAAATTCTCTCTCTAAATGAATTGGAGAGGGGAAAACCCGAAAAAAGTAAAGAGTGAAACAACATTACCTCTCCAGTACAATTTAGAAAGCCCTCAGCATTTAATATTTCATTCCACATAGCCAGCACCTGAGGTAAAAATGGCGGGAAAACGGCAGGTGACATGCTCCAGGAAGTGCAGCAAACTTCTCTCCAAGCAATTTGAAATTTTTCTCTCAAAATGAATTAGGGAGGGGAAAACCCGAAAAAAGTAAAGAGTAAAACAACATCCCCCACCCCCCAAGACAATTTAGAAAGCCCTCAGCTTTTAATGCTTCATTGGACATAGCCAGCACCTGAGGTAAAAATGGCAGGAAAACGGCAGGAGACACCCTTCCCAGACAGGCAGCAAACTTCTCTCCAAGCAATTTAAAAATTCCCTCACCAAATGAATTGGGGAGGGGAAAACCCAAAAAATGTAAAGAGTGAAACAACATTACCTCTCCAGTACAATTTAGAAAGCCCTCAGCATTTAATCTTTCATTCCACATAGCCAGCACCTGAGGTAAAAATAGAGGGAAAACCGCAGGAGACACCCTTCCCAGACAGGCAGCAAACTTCTCTCCAAGCAATTTAAAAATTCCCTCACCAAATGAATTGGGGAGGGGAAAATGCAAAAAATGTAAAGAGTGAAACAACATTACCTCTCCAGCACAATTAAAAAGTCCTCAGCATTTAATGGTTCATTCCACATAGCCAGCACCTGAGGTAAAAATAGAGGGAAAACAGCAGGAGACACGCTTCCCAGACCAGCAGCAAACTTCTCTCCAAGCAATTTAAAAATTCTCTCTCAAAATGAATTGGGGAGGGGAAAACGCAAAAAAAGTAAAGAGTGAAACAACATTACCTCTCCAGTACAATTTAGAAAGCCCTCACCATTTAATCTTTCATTCCACATGGCCAGCACCTGAGGTAAAAATGGCAGGAAAACGGCAGGAGACATGCTCCAGGACGTGCAGCAAACTTCTCTCCAAGCAATTTAAAAATTTTCTCTCAAAATGAATTGGGGAGGGGAAAACCCGAAAAAAGTAAAGAGTGAAACAACATCCCCCAACCCCCAAGACAATATAGAAAGCCCTCAGCTTTTAATGCTTCATTGGACATAGCCAGCACCTGAGGTAAAAATGGCAGGAAAACGGCAGGAGCCACCATTCCCAGACAGGCAGCAAACTTCTCTCCAAGCAATTTAAAAATTCCCTCACCAAATGAATTGGGGAGGGGAAAACCCGAAAAAAAGTAAAGAGTGAAACATCATTACCTCTCCAGTACAATGTAGAAAGCCCTCAGCATTTAATCTTTCATTCCACATAGCCAGCACCTGAGGTAAAAATGGCGGGAAAACGGCAGGAGACATGCTCCCTGACCTGCAGTAAATTCTCTCCAAGCAATTTAAAAATTCTTTCTCTAAATGAATTGGAGAGGGAAAAACCCGAAAAAAGTAAAGAGTGAAACAACATTACCTCTCCAGTACAATTTAGAAAGCCCTCAGCATTTAATGGTTCATTCGACATAGCCAGCACCTGAGGTAAAAATAGAGGGAAAACAGCAGGAGACGCCCTTCCCAGACAGGCAGCAAACTTCTCTCCAAGCAATTTAAAAATTATTTCTCTAAATGAATTGGGGACGGGAAAACGCAAAAAAAGTAAAGAGTGAAACAACATTACCTCTCCAGTACAATTTAGAAAGCCCTCAGCCTTTAATGGTTCATTCCACATACCAGGCACCTGAGGTAAAAATGGCGGAAAAAGGCAGGAGACAACCTTCCCAGAGGGGCAGCAAACTTCTCTCCAAGCAATTTAAAAATTCTCTCTCTAAATGAATTGGAGAGGGGAAAACCCGAAAAAAGTAAAGAGTGAAACAACATTACCTCTCCATTAAATTTTAGAAAGCCCTCAGCTTTTAATGGTTCATTGGACATAGCCAGCACCTGAGGTAAAAATGGCAGGAAAACGGCAGAAGACACCCTTCCCAGACAAGCAGCAAACTTCTCTCCAAGCAATTTAAAAATTCTCTCTCAAAATGAATTGGGGAGGGGAAATCCCAAAAAAAGTAAAGAGTGAAACCACATTACCTCTCCAGTACAATTTAGAAAGCCCTCAGCATTTAATGGTTCATTCGACATAGCCAGCACCTGAGGTAAAAATAGAGGGAAAACAGCAGGAGACGCCCTTCCCAGACAGGCAGCAAACTTCTCTCCAAGCAATTTAAAAATTATTTCTCAAAATGAATTGGGGAGGGGAAAACGCAAAAAAAGTAAAGAGTGAAACAACATTACCTCTCCAGTACAATTTAGAAAGCCCTCAGCCTTTAATGGTTCATTCCACATATCCGGCACCTGAGGTAAAAATGGCGGAAAAAGGCAGGAGACAACCTTCCCAGAGGGGCAGCAAACTTCTCTCCAAGCAATTTAAAAATTCTCTCTCTAAATGAATTGGAGAGGGGAAAACCCGAAAAAAGTAAAGAGTGAAACAACATTACCTCTCCAGTAAAATTTAGAAAGCCCTCAGCTTTTAATGGTTCATTGGACATAGCCAGCACCTGAGGTAAAAATGGCAGGAAAACGGCAGAAGACACCCTTCCCAGACAAGCAGCAAACTTCTCTCCAAGCAATTTAAAAATTCTCTCTCAAAATGAATTGGGGAGGGGAAATCCCAAAAAAAGTAAAGAGTGAAACCACATTACCTCTCCAGTACAATTTAGAAAGCCCTCAGCATTTAATGGTTCATTCCACATAGCCAGCACCTGAGGTAAAAATGGCAGGAAAACGGCAAGAGACATGCTCTCTGACCTGCAGTAACTTCTCTCCAAGCAATTTAAAAATTCTCTCTCTAAATGAATTGGAGAGGGGAAAACCCGAAAAAAGTAAAGAGTGAAACAACATTACCTCTCCAGTACAATTTAGAAAGCCCTCAGCATTTAATCTTTCATTCCACATAGCCAGCACCTGAGGTAAAAATGGCGGGAAACCGGCAGGAGACATGCTCCAGGACGTGCAGCAAACTTCTCTCCAAGCAATTTGAAAATTTTCTCTCAAAATGAATTGGGGAGGGGAAAACCCGAAAAAAGTAAAGAGTAAAACAACATCCCCCACCCCCCAAGACAATTTAGAAAGCCCTCAGCTTTTAATGCTTCATTGGACATAGCCAGCACCTGAGGTAAAAATGGCAGGAGAACGGCAGGAGCCACCCTCCCCAGACAGGCAGCAAACTTCTCTCCAAGCAATTTAAAAATTCCCTCACCAAATGAATTGGGCAGGGGAAAACCCGAAAAAAGTAAAGAGTGAAACAACATTACCTCTCCAGTACAATTTTGAAAGCCCTCAGCATTTAATGGTTCATTCCACATAGCCAGCACCTGAGGTAAAAATGGCGGAAAAAGGCAGAAGACAACCTTCCCAGAGGGGCGGCAAACTTCTCTCCAAGTAATTTAAAAATTCTCTCTCTAAATGAATTGGAGAGGGGAAAACCCGAAAAAAGTAAAGAGAGAAACAACATTACCTCTCCAGTAAAATTTAGAAAGCCCTCAGCTTTTAATGGTTCATTGGACATAGCCAGCACCTGAGGTAAAAATGGCAGGAAAACGGCAGAAGACACCCTTCCCAGACAAGCAGCAAACTTCTCTCCAAGCAATTTAAAAATTCTCTCTCAAAATGATTTGGGGAGGGGAAATCCCAAAAAAAGTAAAGAGTGAAACCACATTACCTCTCCAGTACAATTTAGAAAGCCCTCAGCATTTAATGGTTCATTCCACATAGCCAGCACCTGAGGTAAAAATGGCAGGAAAACGGCAGGAGACATGCTCCCTGACCTGCAGTAACTTCTCTCCAAGCAATTTAAAAATTTTCTCTCAAAATGAATTGGAGAGGGGAAAACCCGAAAAAAGTAAAGAGTAAAACAACATCCCCCACCCCCCAAGACAATTTAGAAAGCCCTCAGCTTTTAATGCTTCATTGGACATAGCCAGCACCTGAGGTAAAAATGGCAGGAAAACGGCAGGAGACACCCTTCCCAGACAGGCAGCAAACTTCTCTCCACGCAATTTAAAAATTCCCTCACCAAATGAATTGGGGAGGGGAAAACCCAAAAAACGTAAAGAGTGAAACAACATTACCTCTCCAGTACAATTTAGAAAGCCCTCAGCATTTAATCTTTCATTCCACATAGCCAGCACCTGAGGTAAAAATAGAGGGAAAACAGCAGGAGACACCCTTCCCAGACAGGCAGCAAACTTCTCTCCAAGCAATTTAAAAATTATTTCTCAAAATGAATTGGGGAGGGGAAAACCCGAAAAAAGTAAAGAGTAAAACAACATCCCCCACCCCTCAAGACAATTTAGAAAGCCCTCAGCTTTTAATGCTTCATTGGACATAGCCAGCACCTGAGGTAAAAATGGCAGGAAAACGGCAGGAGACACCCTTCCCAGACAGGCAGCAAACTTCTCTCCAAGCAATTTAAAAATTCCCTCACCAAATGAATTGGGACGGGGAAAACCCAAAAAATGTAAAGAGTGAAACAACATTACCTCTCCAGTACAATTTAGAAAGCCCTCAGCATTTAATGGTTCATTCCACATAGCCAGCACCTGAGGTAAAAATGGTAGGAAAACGGCAGGAGACACCCTTCCCAGAGGGGCGGCAAACTTCTCTCCAAGCAATTTAATAATTCCCTCACCAAATGAATTGGGGAGGGGAAAACCCAAAAAAAGTAGAGTGAAACAACATTACCTCTCCAGTACAATTTAGAAAGCCCTCAGTGTTTAATGGTTCATTCCACATAGCCTGCACCTGAGGTAAAAATGGCGGGAAAAAGGCAGGAGACAACCTTCCCACACCGGCAGCAAACTTCTCTCCAAGCAATTTAAAAATTCTCTCTCAAAATGAATTGGGGAGGGGAAAACCCAAAAAAAGTAAAGAGTGAAACAACATTACCTCTCCAGCACAATTTAGAAAGGCCTCAGCATTTAATGGTTCATTCCATATGGCCAGCACCTGAGGTAAAAATAGAGGGAAAACAGCAGGAGACATGCTTCCCAGACCAGCAGCAAACTTCTCTCCAAGCAATTTAAAAATTCTCTCTCAAAATGAATTGGGGAGGGGAAAACCCCAAAAAAGTAAAGAGTGAAACAACATTACCTCTCCAGTACAATTTAGAAAGCCCTCAGTATTTAATGGTTCATTCCACATAGCCAGCACCTGAGGTAAAAATGGCGGGGAAAAAGGCAGGAGACACCCTTCCCAGACTGGCAGCAAACTTCTCTCCAAGCAATTTAAAAATTCTCTCTCAAAATGAATTGGGGAGGGCAAAACCCCAAAAAAGTAAAGAGTGAAACAACATTACCTCTCCAGTACAATTTAGAAAGCCCTCAGCATTTAATCTTTCATTCCACATATGCAGCACCTGAGGTAAAAATGGCAGGAAAACGGCAGGAGACATGCTCCAGGACGTGCAGCAAACTTCTCTCCAAGCAATTTAAAAAATTTCTCTCAAAATGAATTGGGGAGGGGAAAACCCAAAAAAAGTAAAGACTGAAACAACATTACCTCTCCAGTACAATTTAGAAAGCCCTCAGCATTTAATGGTTCATTCCACATAGCCAGCACCTGATGTAAAAATGGAGGGAAAACCCCAGGAGACCTCCTTCCCTGACCGGCAGCAAACTTCTCTCCAAGCAATTTAAAAATTCTCTCACAATATGAATTGGGAAGGGGAAAAGCGGAAAAACGAAAAAAGTGAAACTACATTACCCCTCCAGGACAATTTAGACAGCCCTCAGGTAAAGTCTTCTTCATTTCAGAGAAGGGGCAGAACAATCCAGATTCCTACAACAGAAACCCCGCCTTCCTTGAGGAAGACAGCCAATCGTTGACCACGTCCCCTGCAAGCCCCGAGCAGGCCTTGGCAACAAAAACAGGGGGAGGGGAACTTCGGAAGCTTTCAGGTTGCCCTTGATGGGAGTGTCCAAACCCCAGAGTGATTTTTTTATTTTTTTTTAAAGAAAGAAAAAGTATGACCTACACAAAAATAGTTACATAAGCTCATTTTGTGGCGGCAAAGAACTGGAAATTCAGGGGATGCCCCTCCACTGGGCTAGGGGTGATTAATTTGTAGAATATGAATCCAAAGGATCACCGTTTTGTTTTAAAAAATAATGAATAAGTTAATTTTTTTTAAAATATGGAAAACATACAGGAACTAATGCTGAGGGAAGAGCAAAACCAAAAGAATATTGGGGTACAGCAAAATTAGTGGAAGAGTAAACATGAATGACTAAGCTCTTCTGAGTTACAGGAAATTTCAAATTAACTCTGAAGGACTTCTGAAGGAAAATGCTAACTACCTGCAGAGGGAAAAAATGATATATGGAAGTATCTATTGTTCACATATATATCTATAATAAATGTTGACCTTTTCTAATGTGGGGTTGGGAGAGAGAGGGAAAGACAACTCGGAACTGAATATGCAAACAAAAAATATTAATATTTTTAATGATGTAACTTTCATATTTAATGGAAATGGACCTGGAGACTGGAAAGGGAATTTAAAGATCTTTTGCTCAAATGGCAATCATACCTCTAACCACATGTAAGCCCTTCCCAGACCCGCAGCAAACTTCTCTGCAATCTCAAGATTGCAACTTCCATATATAAAATAGAATGGTAGACTAAATCAGAGCTTCTTAAACTTTTCCCACTCACAGCCCTTTTTCTGAGGGATTTTTACATGACCCATTGTATGCAATCATCTAAAATAGAGATCCAAATGAAATATTTGCTGATAGTAAATCATTAAGAAAGTTATTTAAAAACATATTTATATATTTATATAACATACATATCATATAAATAAATATCTATTTATAATAATCATATAAATGTATATGTTTTCTATATTTATAGTTTGTCATTTATGTAAAACTAATTATACATACAAATGAGATGAATTTATTTTTACCTACAGAATTAAATATTAGTGAAATGTTAAATTTTCATGAGTTTATATTTAATTACCTTACCCCATTAGGATTTACAACCCACAGTTTAAGGAGCTTTGCCCTTCAAAGCTCTGATGTGATCATCTGTCATAGAAGAGAGATTCTGGTGGCCCATCATCTCTGAATACATGTTTGAAATATGAATATGTGAAGTAAACTCAGTATTCCTATTGGGGAGAATATTATCATTTCATTGTAACAGCAATGAGCTTTTCCTTCCCAATATGCACATGTCTAATATTTGTATTTCACTGATGCACTGATGCACTGATTGCACAATTTCAAAAGTAATTAAGGCTTCTTAGTTCCTCTTGTTTCTCTAGTATTGTGTTAGTGATCAGGCTGGGTGCAGAATTAAAGCTATTAGAAAAAATGTCTTCATCATGAATCCTAAATTACATCCTTAGGGCAAGGTGAGGGGGGGAAAGGAAACCATGTCAATTTTTCCCAAGATGTTACAATTAATTTGGCATCAAGATTTCAGAATTCCAAGTTCACTCATAAGCCAAAACTTCTTTTCTTTTCTTTTATGTTGATAATGGATTTCAACAAGATTAACTGGGGAAAAAAAGAGAAATTATACCCTCAAGTAGGTAATTTCTCATAGTGAGTGCCTTAGTATTACCTCTATTGGGAGTAACAGAGGACAGAGAAGGAAGATGAGGAATATATGGTAGTCACCTAAGGTCTGTAAGGAGATCACAGGCACCTCCCTTAGGTTCCCATTTGGGAATTAGATTCATTAATGTGGACATTAACATGAATGCACAATGGATGCAATCATTAATGTCAAGGTTCAGTTGTTTAAGAGATGCAATTGTAAGATCAAAGCACAACATCCAAATGGAAATGGCAACACAATTACTTCTGGAACATGTCCTACTATTAAATGAGGGTGGGTTTTGAAGAAGGCCCAAAATGTTAGCCCATGCTGTCTATCAAAATCAATCTGACAGTGGCTGGATATTATTGCTCTATTATGTTTTGGGGAGGAATTTTCATGTCCACTTAAGTTGACAAAGGAGATTTGTTTTCAAAATGTTCTGAACAATTCAAAGTCCTAAAGAAGGAAAAATGAGCTAAGCTTTTGTACAAGGGGCTAAAATCCATGGGGGGCTTCCTGTCTAGCATGATCCTGTCAGTTATCATCCTTGGGTATTTTGAGTCTCTGGTGATATTATACCATATGCCTTGGGAATATGTGGCGGTTCCATCTTTCACCTCAAAGGAACTGCCAATTTTTTGCCTTACCATATTGGAGGGCAAGAAAAGAGAAGAATGGTATGGTGCCTATTATGTGCCATGTACTGTGAAAAGTGCTTCTTAAAAATTTTATCTCATTTGCTCTTCCCAACAATTTTTTGAGATAGGTAATATTATTTATTCCCATTTTACAGTTGAACACTGAGGTAAACTGAGGTGGAATGAGTTGTCCAAGATCACATAGCCAGTAATTATTCTGATCTTCACTCTTCTTGCCTCCAGGTCACTTCAGTATGCTATCTAGCCACCTCTAGGAGAACAAGAGAGATCAGGAAGGACCACTTCAAGAAGCAGATACTTGTAATGAGCCTTGGAGGAAATCACTGATTCCAAGAAAAGAGGTGAGAATGCAAAGCACTCCTGGGATAGCAATTAACTTGTGAAGAGGCAGGAGATAGAGTGTAAATGGAACAGTTACAAGACGTGGAGACAGTGCAACAAGATGAAATCAATATGGAAAAGTAGGTCAGAGATACATTGTGCTAAAGTTCAAATGACACAGCACCCTATATAGTGTGTCCCAGAGGCAAAAGGGAAACACTTGAAGCTTCCTGAGCATGAGGCTGACAATCTAACCTCTTATTCAAGGGTATCACTTTGGGAGCTGTGTGGAAGATAGTTTAGAGTTTGGGACAGAAAGGAGAGAGAGTTGATGATTAGGGGACTCTTACAATAAATAGTAAAATAACTCTTCTTAGCAATATCGAGATCCAAGACAATGATGAAACATGCTGTCTATTCAAAGAAAGAACTGAGTCTGAATGCAGACTGAAGTATACTATTTTTAAAAGTTTTTTCATTTTTCTTGAGCTTTTTCTGGGCAAGGGGAGCTGTGTTTTCTGTTACAACATGACTATTATGGAAATGTTTTACATAATTATATAGGTATACCTTATATTAAAATGCTTCCATTCTCAATGCAGGGGAGGCTTTAGGCAGAGAGAAAGGAGAGAATCCAAAGCTCAGATTAAAAAAAATGAATGCTAAAAATGTTTGTATATGTGACAATTGAAAATTTTAATCCTACATTAAAAAAGATATTTAACCATACATAGTATGGCTGAGACTATGTCCCTAGTACCTTAGAAGTTACTAATAATGTTTTCCCAAGTGGGTCTTTGCTTCCCTTAGGGAAGTGTATATGTCCTGGGACTCTCTCTACCTTGGAAAAGTCCATTACATAACTCAACCCCTTTGATCTCTTCTACCACAGTAGGAAATATTCGTCATCCCCCAGCAAAAAAAAAAAAAAAAAGAAGACCTTGTCCCAATTTGTCAATCCATGTGTGAACGTGGACTTTTGTAACATACATGCCAATTTGATTATATTGAACAGACATTTATTTGTTCTGCAGTGTGTGCAACATAGAGGATTAGGTGACTTTGTTACTTTTTATACCTTGGAAAAGTCCATTACATAACTCAACCCCTTTGATCTCTTCTACCACAGTAGGAAGTATTCGTCATCCCCCAGCAAAAAAAAAAAAAAGAAGAAGACCTTGTCCCAATTTGTCAATCCATGTGTGAACGTGGACTTTTGTAACATACATGCCAATTTGATTATATTGAACAGACATTTATTTGTTCTGCAGTGTGTGCAACATAGAGGATTAGGTGACTTTGTTACTTTTTACTCTGGGGTTAAGTTTTATCAGCCCAGATTATTACCATATAAGTCTGTCTCCCACTTTAGATTTCCTTCAGATATATCAGTAATCTAAAAAGAAAACCTTCTATTTGCATTCTGCATATTCTCACAAAGTAACTATTAGTTGGAATCTTTTTGAAATAGAAATATATGGACACATTGAGTAGGATGTCTCTTCTACCTATTTAGCTATCGTTTTCTAATTAACATCTGTGCATTTTTTTTCCCTCACTGGGGTCACCAAAGTTAGAAAACAACAATCCTGTGCAAAGTAAAAGAAAAAAAAAACACAACTAAACAGAACATGGCACTCCAAAATCCTCTCATAACTAGTAGAGGCAAAAGTTCCTTGATAATATGGATAACAGAGAAAAAAAAAAAAAAAACATGAGCTGATAGTTTTAGTACTCCCAAAGGAGTTGATCCTTTTTTTTTCTTCACCATGACACCCTGTAATGTGCTGTTGTCTCCAGAAGCTGCCTATCGATCTCTAGGAGGAGATCTGCTGTGTCAACTCAAATCTCTCAGACAGATTCTTCTTCCTTTAGAGAGCCCTTGTCTCCAGACAGTTGCTGCCAATTCTGGTTCAAAGTAGTGACTTCTTCTTCCTCTGGAGAGCAGCCTCAGGTCTGGCCCAGACAAGACTCTCTCTCCTCCAGATAGACACTCCAACTCTGATCTAGAGCAGAGACTATTTTCTATCTCTCCAGTGCTGCTCTCTTTTATCCTCCCAGAGAATGGGAGTGGGATAACACAAGGGCTTCTGGGAAAAATTACTTCAACCAATGAACTTGCTCCTCCTAAACATGTAAGCTCCTCCCCAGGAATTCACAGAAGTAAAACTCCCAGTAAAGGCCGGAACTAGAGAATCATTAAGTACTGACTTAGCACTTAGTAACAACTTAATATCTCATTACCTCATTAGCACTTAGTAAGAACCTAATAACATTCAACATATATTACAGTTTGTAGCTTCAGTCTTCATTGATGGAAAATTTGCTGCCAATGTTTAAAGCTAGTTTTTACTGAATTTCGTATGAAGACTGTCACTAAATTGCTTAAGGACATGAAGTTTAAGTGATCTAATTTACACATCTCATTCTGACAGAGCTATATATTATCATCCTATCTTTGGGGATTATGCTAGTGATACTTTTCTCACTTGAGTACACAAAATGGTATAATTGAATTTAGCATTTAGGTACGTGTTCCTGTACCACATGGTAGATATGTAGATAAATGCCCATGAGACAAATACTAGCCATTAGCAAGTTCACAAGAATATTTCTATGTCTTTGTTCTTGTGCTCTTTCCCCTCCCCCTTATTGTTAAGAATAATGGAATATAAAAGTAATTCAAGTCATCATTCACCAACTCAGCTCCCAAGGGATCTTTCTAATGCTATGTGAAGAGACAATTTAATAATCATTACTCTCTTACAAGGAGTGCAGATGAAGAGCTTCATATGAACAGAAAGTGAGGTAGACATCCTTGACCTCTATTGCAAACCTTGTTTGTTCCTATACTCCAGCCTGTATCGTCCACTTTTAGTGTATACAGAGCACATGTTCTGATTCTCTGTCATGAAATTACTTGACTCCCACCACCGAGGATTTTTCCTTAAAATCATCTCTAAGATTTTGTAATATATCTATAAAATTGTTTACCAGTTAATCCATGTGTGAACATGGAGTTTTATAATATACATTCCAATTTGATTTTACTGAACAGACGTTTATTTGTTCTCCAGTGTGTGCAAGGTAGAGTATTAGGTGCAAATGATTTGAAGTGATACATAGACAAAAAAAAAGAGAGAGAGAATGCCTCATCTTTTTTCACAGCAGTATTTTATTTTTCCAATTACATGTAAAATAGTTTTCAGCATTCATTTTTGTAAGATTATGAGCTCCAAATTTTTTTCTCCCTCTCTTCTTCTCCCCTCCTACAAAAATAAGATGCAATCTGATATGCTATATATGTGCAATTACTTTAAATATATTTCCATATTAGTCATGATAGGAAAGAAAACTCAGAACAAAAGGGAAAACCTATGAGAAAAAAGCTCATCAAAATGTGAAAATAATATGCTTTGATCCACATTTAGTCTCCATAGTTCTCCCTGGTCTCTTGGAACTGTCATCACTGTATTGATGAAAAGAGCTAAATCTCTGGTAGTTGATCATCACATGATCTTGCTGCTATTGTAATGTTCTATAGGTTGGGCTTACTTCACTCAATATCAATTCATCTCAGTTTTTCCAGGCTTTTTCTGAAATCAGCCTGCTCTTCATTTGTTATAGAACAAATCATATTGCATTGCATTCATATACTGTAATTTAAGGAATCCTTCATCTTAAAAAGCTTAAATTCCATTGGAGGAAGAGCAGGGATGACATATATACAAAAACCTATTAGAAAATATACACAAGGCAATTTAGAAGGGGAGAGATAGAAATTGGTGACCACAATGGGCAGGGCCTGCAGCACTTAATCCCATTACTTAACTTCTCTTGGAAAGGTCATATTTGAAAGAATGCAGATTTTTAAATGTAGAACTTTTGCCTTTTGAAGGACTGAATTTCTTCTTTCTATTTACCTCAAAACAGAGCTTTCTTGACCCGACCTGCGGGTCTAGAACTAGGGGGGTCTGAAGCCCCGTGCCAACCTGTAAGCAAAATGCTTGGTAAGGCTACAACCTGGGAATGGGTGAAGAAAAGAAAGAAGCAGAGACGATTCTGTGTTAGGCAGAAACGCTCGTTTATTAGAGGGAAATACAAGGTTTTTATATGTTTCCAGAGTATAGGTTTGAAAAAACAGTTCTGTGACTACATGACTAGGGGAATTTTTGCTAGTTAGGAAACATCTGTGGCGGATCTTGTATTATCCTATGGCAGGATGTTTAAGAAAGAATGGTTTATTGTTAGTATCTGGGTCTTTATGACCGTTGAGGTAGGATGTTCCTATGCTTTGTTGAGTAAGCAGGATGTTTGTTAATTTAGGGTATAGGGCTTCAGCATGGGGCCCCAGCATGTCTCCCTTCTTCAATTAAAAAAAAATATATAGGAGGGAAGGCATTTTGATTCAGAAGAATCACGTCTAGCCAATTTGAAATTTTAATTATTATAATCCTGTTGTTATGGTTTTTCTCAATTCTATGCATAGGGAGGAGAGCACTGAACAGAGCGGAGAATTAGCAGAGGCTTCTATCCCTAGGATCAGATGGTCCACTGCGACCAACAGCTATGGGGAACACCAATTTTTGTTGAGTTTGTCTGTCTTTGTTAGGCCATTGAGTCATAGGTGGTCCTGCCTATTCTATGGTAGGCAGAATTCCTAATGACCATATGTATTGCAGGCCGATTTGAGACAGGTATCAAGCATACAGTCCTGATGATCTTCCAGTGCTCGTGTGTTGCTGAGGTCAGTACCTTTCTGCCTTTCAGGGAACAGCCAGTGCATTATGAGTTTTGCATCTCCATCTCCATATTTCTCTCCCCTAGCAAGAGTATGAGAAACCCTGGCCTTTTATAAAGGCTTATCAGCCAATTAGAGGTTAGAATTTGAGGGACTAATTCTTATGAATATCATTTTGCCTTCTCTCATATCAAAGGTAAAGGCCAATGCCTATTGATGTACAACAATTTGCATTACATCAGATTACTATGAGATTCTATATAACATTATCTGATCCAAACTTTCTTGATGCCGCCAAGCAGCATTGTTTTTTATCATAAATTGTGGTAGACTCGCAGCTAAAAAAGCTACCTCCTGTTGTATTTTATATATTTGCATTTCCTCTATCACATTAAGAGCCAAATTAACCAATGATATAGCTGTATCAAAAGAACTGTCTCGTTTCATTCTAGTTAATTTTCTTATCATGTCTATAGACAAAGAAGGATTTTTACCAAAAATTATTTAAGGGTTTGGCACACACATCTGTGCAGGTGCGGGGTACGGAAGGGCTTCACTAGTTGACTCGTTCCGTATCGTCTGTATCTTGACAATTCTTTAATTGTCTATGCCCAGGGAGGGAGCCACTCTTCTCTGGAGCACAAACATCTCTAGGAATGGCTAGTTCCTATCATCTAGTGTCAAAAATATACAGAGTTCATGGAATGGTCAAGTTCCCATAATTTGGAAGCTGAGGCCTGTTAGATTTGAGTGAGCTTATAATCCTAATATGAAATTTTAAATTTCTTAATCATTTGGCCTTAAGATACACCAAAAAGAAATACACATAGCATTTTCAGGTAATTGTTTCTTCCATGCCTCTAGTAAATTAAACATATAATCCCACATTGCAACAATCTTTGAGCATTTTCTTTTTGTATCAAGGTATACATATTTTGTAAAGAGCATTTGGTCCACTTAAATAATTTACTAATATTTTTAGTAAAACCCAAACTAGTAATAATACTATCATCAAAAATCTGTAGAAATTGGCTTTGATATTATAATGTATTTTGGTGGAGTAGGATCGTCGTGGGCAACTATTTGAGCATTTACAGTCAAAGCTTGAGAAACATCTTGTCCAGCACTGCGCAGTCTGCTGGCCAAGGTCTCAAGATCTATTGAATTAACTATACCCAAACCAGTTCCAGCACCACCAAATAGGGTATCATACCAGGTTCTTTTTTTTCTAACACAATTCATCAGAGGAGGAAAAATTACATTATTGGTACAAGTTTTAGGAACTCTTATGATTGATGGAGGATGTTTTGTAGGAGGGGGAGGTGTCAGTAATAGACATTTTATCTAATAGTGAGGTTTCAATACCGCCATTAAGATTTTACATGCACAGTTCATCAGTTGCTTTTCAATGTTGGTCTCAGTTTGTTCTCTGCATTCAGTTGGGAAGTCCACACTCTCGGAGTCCACCAGTCCTTTAATTCTGATGTGCTGAGTCCACTCTCTTTCCTGTGTAGCACTGCTGTATCTGATGTCAAGAGGATCTGGAACAGTCCTTTCCAGCTCAGGGTCAGCTTGTCCTCCTTCCATGTCTGAACCAGGACCCCATCTCCAAGCTAGAACTCATGCACTGTTGAAATCCTAAGGGAGGAGTCTGAGCAATAAGCCTGTTTAGTTATAAAGTTTTCAGATGTTACAGTAAAGATATAACATATTTCCTTAAAAACAAATCCTTGGTTTCAAATATTGGATACAAGGAAGAATTTTGAATCCCTTTTGGATAAGGGTGACCATACAACAATTCATAAGGTGACAATTCCACATCTCTTCAGGGGTTTTGTTTTAATTCTTAATAAGGCAAGGGGAAGGCACTTGGTCCAGGGCAATTGTGTCTCTAATGCCAATTCAGTCAGTTGCTGTTTAATTTCCTTATCCACCCTTTCCATTTTACATGATGAGGGAGGATGCTATAGCTTGGGCCATAGATTGGAGGATCTTAGCTGTGAAACAGGTGCCTTGGCCTAAATCTGCCTGCTCCACCATCTCATACCCTGGAATGATATGCTCAAGAAGTACTTTTACAATTACTGAGGCTGTTGCCCAGACAAGGGGAATGGCCTCCACCCATAAGGTCAGATGGTCCACTATGACCAACAACTATTTGAGACACCCCACTGACAGCAGCTCAGTAAAGTCCACCTGTATGCTTTGGAAAGGCCTGATACCAGGAGGCCTTCTTCCTTTTAGGCTTGTCATTGGGCCGTCCTATTCATCCTCTGAAAAACAGGATACCCGCTGACCAGTTGTCTGCCATTGTGTATAAGCCAGTGCCACAAACCTAGTCAGCACCATATCATACAGGTCTCGGACACCCCAATGACTGCCCTGATGTAAATGTTGGGGTACATGTCTCATACCTGCTGTGGTCAGTATCTCTCTGCCATTAGGGAGGAGCCAGTGCCCCTCTTTTATCCTTCTGAGCACCAAGACTTTTAGATTTCCTGCTTCTCTTCTGGGGTAAGGGAAGGTGGAGGCACTAGAGGCAGAAATGCCAGAATTAGCACCATCATCTCCTCTGTACTTACAGATTCCTCTTTTCCAGGCCGCTTTGCCTCCTCATCTGCAAAGCAGTTTCTCCTTATCTCAAATGAATTTCCTCTTTGGTGCCCCTGCACATGAATCACTGCAGCGTTCTTAGGTAACATAAGATTAGTCAAAATTTCAGTGACCAATGCCCTGTGTGCCAATCCCTTTCCTTTACTGTTTACCATTCCCCTTTGTTCCCATATTTCCCAAATATATGAACAATTCCCCAAGCATATTTTGAATCAGTCCTTCAAGCAATTTTAGGGCTTGATTTATTGCATATAATTCACAAATTTTGAGCTGACCACTCTTTTGGCAAGAATCCAGCTTGAACCAGAGTCAAATTTTCCCATTAACAATAGTATAACCATTTTTCCTTTTCCCATTAACTATTTGTGAAGAACCATCTATGAACTATTCAGTGCCTTTCAACAAAGGGACTTCCTACAAATCTCCCCTAATCTTAGTTTGGTAATCAATCACATTTGGACAATCATGTTCAAGGTACACATGTTCCCCAGGGGAAGCAGATAAGAACATGGCTGGATTAAAGTTATGGTCTGGTGAGAGTGCCAAATCATCTCTTTCCAATAATATTGTTTCATATTTTAAAATCCTTGAATCAATTAGCCACCTCCTGGCCTCTTTGATTTAGAATTGATTGAACCTGGTGCAGGACACTCACTATTAAACTATTCCCAAAGGTTAATTTCTGACTTTTCTTCTACCAAAAGTGCTGTGGCTGGCCTCGCTTTAATTGTGATAACACTCCTAAAGCCACATTGTTTACTGTATTTACATTTTACCTCATGTTTCACAAATTGAAATTTGTTTTAAGAAATTCTCAATCCCTGTGCTCCTAAATAATTTAACAAACTGATAGTGACTTGGACAAGGCCACTCTTTTTCTTCCTGTCACAAAAAAGATCATCTACATTTTGTAAGACTTTTAACAATAAGAAATTTATCCCAGAATGTTCACACAATTCTTATATACCCAAGTAGATGTTTTATAAGTTGAACATTGTACCAATTATTTTGTTTTTAAAATACCCAATACACAGAAAAATCCCAAATTACATATTGCCATAACAAAAACATTTTCAAAAGGACAAAGGCAAAAACTATTATACTTGGAGTCCCTGTAAATAATTGGAATCAATACAATTAATTAAAACTTCTATTTTCACATAAAGGAATCTGAAAAATTCTTAAAAACATCAATTAAACATTTTTTTTATAAATAGCCCATTCAGACTATATATCACATTTCTGATCATATTCTTTAAACACAAAAATCATTATGTATTTTAGAAACAAATGTTCACTCAATTAACATCATGTAAGAGTGGCTTGACCCTTTATCAGTTTTTTTTTTTTTTTTTTTTTCTTTTTGGCTGGAGGCTCTCATTCCATGGGATGGGTCTGCTGTGCTGACAATCAAAGCTGATCTAGGTCCCAGAAGCAAGTCAATATCTGAAATTTGACCCAAAATCTAGAACAAAACATAAATCTAACAAATAAAGGTTAGAACAGTCTATGATAGAAAGACTGGTCCAGAGGACTGCTGCAAAAACAGGCCAAAACAGATTGGCCAGCAGCTTCCTATGTGAAAAAAATGATTAAAAACTTTAAAACAAAACATTTGTGTTTTCTAACAGTAGCAGACAGATGACCAGACTAAATGCTTATTTGCCCAAGCATTTAGGATACAATGATTGCATATAAAAAGGTGGAGCTTTACAACTCTCAAAAAAGCATTAACTAATTAACTTTAAGTTCAAGAAAATTTTCATTCCCAATAATAAATTCCATTCATCAGATTTCTAATAAATTCTAAACATTTGTCATAACCTTATATTGATAACAGTAAGGAATTTGTCTCAATAATTTCACAACTTAAACAATTATCATATTCAAATAGATGTTTCATAAATGAGCATTTTGCTTTTAAAATACTCAATACATAGTAAAATATCCCAAATTGCATATTGTCCTTAACAGAAACACTTTAAAAAAAAAAAGAAACCCAGAAAAAACCTATTACTTTAGAGGCTCTTTAAATAATCTCATAATGACCCAATATAATCTTTAAACTTTAAATGTTTTAAACTTATACAAAATGTCCAAATACTACATACAAGAATTCAAGAAGTTCTTAAAGTAGCCATTAAACTTTTAATATGGATCACATTTATGACCATATTGCACATTTTGTATCAAGAAACAAATATTCAATCAATTAACCTAAACTTGATACAGGCACTTTAAAGCACTCTTTTGTTGCTACAGCAGCAACTTGACGAAAATAAGGCAGGAAACACCTGGGGGGGAGGGGAGGAAAGTATTCCATGTGCTCACCCTTCCCCTATTTTAAAACACTTTTTTCCTTTCATCCTTCCATTAAAAACTTTTCTCTTTCCTTCTTGCAACATACCTTGCTCATCCTTCTTCCTTCAAAACCTGTAAAATTCACACTGTATAGCCTATAACCCGAATCAAACCCAAACAAATTTTTCCTTTCTGAGGGTTGGCCTAACTGCAATTAGCAAATCTCTCTTTTTTAGCAATAAATGCATCAATATTCAAACAAATTCCAAGATCTTATACTCAGAATAAACAATCTAATATGCAAAAGGACATTAGCCAAATTTTAATTCCCATAATCAAATGTTTTTTTTTTTTGTTTGTTTGTTTTTTTGCTGCTAGAGTTTTGATCAGATAAGGGCCTTTACTCTAGCAGGCTCTAAAGACTGCTTTAAGGGAAAAAAACTTTCTAGTTTAAAATAGTCAAGTTTTTTCTTTTACTTACAAATTAGCACAACAGGTTAAAAAGTTTAAAATCACAAACAATTTATATTAAGTAACATTAAAATAATCAATTCCCAAATTTCTTAATCATTGTTTTTAAAACTTAACAAAGCTCTTAAATCACCAAAGCAAACTAGAGGCTTTTCCTAGGACCCCTGCTGCCAGAGAGAAGTTTGTTTCACCTTGAACATTCTTCCCTCCCGGAATCCAAACAGAGCTTCTCTAAACTTCCAAGCCCATTTTAATGCACTTCTCTGCCTTCACAGGGAATGCCTAGATATTCCATGATTTAAGACCACTCTGAAAGAATTACTATTCTGAATGAATTCCAATTTCCACAATTCAGCCTGTTATTTTTCTAAGCCTGTAACACAGAGGCTGAATCCTTATCTCTTATGAGCTTGCTAACTTTTAACACAGAACAAAAAATTCAAAGCAGACAAACATACACAGACAGACACAGAACTCTCTTAACTTTTAAGCCTCTTTCTCTAAAGCTTTCTTTTAAGATCTTTTATAAAAGCTTATTCTTTAGAGAGTTGGGGAACCCATGATTGCGACAGATAGCATACTCACCGTTCGTAGTCTTCTGGTTGCTGAAGCAGGGGGTCTGGCCAGACGGGTACGTTCCTTCTCCTCGCTGATCTGCCGGGCTGCCACGAATCTTCAGGTCCCTGTTCGAGGGCGCCAATTGACCCGACCTGCGGGTCTAGAACTAGGGGGGTCTGAAGCCCCGTGCCAACCTGTAAGCAAAATGCTTGGTAAGGCTACAACCTGGGAATGGGTGAAGAAAAGAAAGAAGCAGAGACGATTCTGTGTTAGGCAGAAACGCTCGTTTATTAGAGGGAAATACAAGGTTTTTATATGTTTCCAGAGTATAGGTTTGAAAAAACAGTTCTGTGACTACGTGACTAGGGGAATTTTTGCTAGTTAGGAAACATCTGTGGCGGATCTTGTATTATCCTATGGCAGGATGTTTAAGAAAGAATGGTTTATTGTTAGTATCTGGGTCTTTATGACCGTTGAGGTAGGATGTTCCCATGCTTTGTTGAGTAAGCAGGATGTTTGTTAATTTAGGGTATAGGGCTTCAGCATGGGGCCCCAGCACTTTCTGCCTAGTTTTATCAGCCTAAATTATTAACAAGTAGTATTTCAGGGAGAGCACTAGACTAAGTGTCACCAAAGAGCTGAATTCAAATCAGTCTCTGACACTTATCAGCTGTGAGTCTGGGCAGTTCACTCACCTCCCTTAGAGATGGTCTATTTAAAATAGAGAAAATTACACCTTTAGTATTTATCTTTTGGAGTGTTTTTAGGCTGAAGAGAGGCACTATATGGAAAGGTCTTTAAAAACACTGAAGTCAGCACTGTACATTGTATCCCAAAAGTCTTAGTGCAATTTTAATCTTCCTTTAAAGCTTAAACCTTTACCAAGACTTTTGGATCACTCTATACAATCGTCTCATTTGGTCATTTCGTTTTTGGTAGATTTTGGAAAGAAACAATTCAGGTCCAGTCACTACCCTGCTATTGTTTATTATACTTAATGTTCTATTGATTACTGTACAGGTAGATGAAATGGATTTAAACTTTTTTAAATAATTTAATGAGCACTGAAATGCTCACTAATGAATGAATAAAAATTGAATTAATGAAATTAATGAAAATTAAAAGCTCATTTTCCGATGCATCTCCAAAGGCATCTTTGGGATAATTTCAGTTAGAGACAGGCTAGCAGTTATGATATACACTGTGACTTCTTCCCAGGCTGTACTTTCTTCTCTTACGTCTCTATATTTGGGTGACATTTTCATTCCATGTTGTTTGGAGATTATAATTATTCAGTAAGGTGACAAATCTTAGATTCTTATGTTTTTTTGTTTGTTTGTTTGTTTGTTTTTTTCTGATTCAGTGTCTAGGCTGTTGTGGATAACATTTTGGTCTGCAGTGGTACAGACCCCAGTTGACTTTGTGAAATCTTAAAGATTTGGGGGATTTGTATTTGCAGTGTACAGCTTTGTTATCTGGGAGATGATAAAGGACAGCAAGTTTCTGCTATAGAATTCTAGTCAGCTGATTCTGTCTTTCTACATACTAGGAAGGTATTATATTTTGCAGCCTGTGGCAATATTGTGCATAGTTCTAACCACTATGATGTAAATATGCATTTATCAATAAGTCTGGGATCCTTAAGGCTAAACTCTCTATAATTACTGGTGAAAATTAACTTATCAAGTCAAACCATTCTCCAATTGATAAATGGTCAAAGGATATGAACAGACAATACTCAGATGATGAAAGTGAAACTATATTCACTCATATGAAAGAGTGTTCCAAATCACTACTGATCAGAAATGCAAATTAAGACAACTCTGAGATACCACTACACACCTGTCAGACTGGCTAAGATGACAGGAACAAATAATGATGAATGTTGGAGGGGATGTGGGAAAACTGGGACACTAATGCATTGTTGGTGGAGTTGTCTTGAAAGAATCCGGCCATTCTGGAGAGCAATTTGGAACTATGCCCAAAAAGTTATCAAACTGTCCATACCCTTTGATCCAACAGTGCTACTACTGGGCTTATATACCAAAGAAATACTAAAGAAGTGAAAGGGACCTGTATGTGCCAAAATGTTTGTGGCAGCCCTTTTTTTAGTGGCTAGAAACTGGAAAATGAATGGATGTGCATCAATTGGACAATGGTTGGGTAAATTATGGTATATGAAAGTTATGGAATATTATTGCTCTGTAAGAAATGACCAGCAGGATGAATACAGAGAGGTTTGGAGAGACTTACATGAACTGATGCTGAGTGAAATGAGCAGAATCAGGAGATCATTATACACTTCAACAACAACGCTGTATGAAGATGTATTCTGATGGAAGTGGATATCTTGAACATAAAGAAGATCTAACTCACTTCCAGTTGATCAATGATGGACAGAAACAACTACACCCAGAGAAGGAACACGGGAATTGAATGTAAACTGTTAGCATTACTGTCTTTCTACCCAGCTTATTTATACCTTCGGAATCCAATTCTTAACGTGCAACAAGAAAATTGGATTTATACACATATATTGTATCTAGGTTATACTGTAACACATGTAACATGTATGGGATTGCCTGTCATCTAGGGGAGGGAGTAGAGGGAGGGAGGGGAAAATTTGGAAAAATGAATGCAATGGATAATGTTATAAAAAAAATTACTCATACATATGTACTGTCAAAAAATATAACTATAAAATTAATAATAAAAAAAAGAAAAAAACAAAATTAACATCCTGAATTTCTAGCAAAGACCCTGTTTGGATTGCACCCATAGATCACCTTTTTTTTTTCCCTGAGGCTGGGGTTAAAGTGACTTGCTCACAGTTACACAGCTAGGAAATGTTAAGTGTCTGAGACCAGATTTGAACTCAGGTCCTCCTAAATTCAGGGCTGGTGCTCTATCCACTGAGCCACCTAGCTGCCCCCTATAGATCACCTTTCAAATCTAGTTACCCATTTCATTGACTTCATTCAAAGATAAGCCATATTAAGTTACATCTGTTGATTACATGGGTGGATACAAGCCCTGAGTAGTGAGGCTTCTCGGATCCAAAAGTATTTATGTAAAATTTTAATAAATATCACATGCTCTGAATACATATAAGAATATTCTTCCTTCATTTTGATAAGGAAGTGCTATTCTTCCAAAGTTGCCTTAGGGGTGATAAATCCTGAATGTAATTAACATTGGATGGATATTTGTTTGGCTATCTTCCCAACTGTTGTCCATTTTTACCATATCGAAAATATATATTCAAATTGGTATTTCATAGGTTTGATTTTCTCTAAACGTGTTTTCCTCATTTCAATTTTAGGATGCTAGTATATTATTCTAAACATAATCACGCTAAGCTTCATCTTTGTTGGCCTCATACTTGCTTTATCCTTCGCAGAAAAGACTAAGATTTCTGTAAGTATTTCACCTACTGGTTTAATTTGAGGTCTCGATTCAAACTCTAAGTTTTTATTATTTCTTTAGTATATATTAAGAATTTATCAACATTTCATCTTCAGTTAATCTTAAGCCCCTCTTACGTGCAAAATTAGAAAAATAAATCTAGGCAATGAGTAAGCAAATGGGGGATACAGTCAGCAAGTGACATGTTATTAGAAATGATAAACTGGCAGGAAGGGCATCTAATGCACTGAGCCCACAGTTTGGGAAATATGGTTAGTCTGACGGGTGGCAAATCATTATCTATGGATCTGTTCTTTATAGTCACAGAGAATCATGCTAAGAGTGATTTTCTCAGCAGCATTTACAATCTCAAGACTAGGAGCTTCAGGGAAATAAATATTTGATGTTACTAGATAGTTAGCCATGGAGCTAAGGCTACCAACATACTTACCTTTCACTTGTAATGTTATGGACTGAAAAGTCCCTCTAGGTGTCGTATATTGTTCTATCTATCATTTGTACACAGCTTTGTGGAAAATTGTTTTCAACCCACAAAGGGGCCTATCCCATAACTACAATGGCTATATAGTATCCAATCAATTGGGAGATTAGTTATCTCCATCCTAACTTCCAAAATGCCAAGAAGTTTCATAGAAAATTTAGTGTTCTGTACCTGTCCCACAATTTAGGAAAACTTCAAATAAAGCAAACCAAACTTACAAAGTTTGTAAAATAGGTGAGGAGAATCATTAATCTGATGCTAGATGGAACTTGATAGGTCATCTAGCATACCATTCTCATTTGACAGATGTGGAAACAAAGGCCAGAAAGAAGAGATTATTCCCAAAAGTAGGTGCTTTTAAATATATGTATATATACAAATACATAAAACAGAATTTATTTCATAGTTTCTGAAGCTTCTATAATGAATTAAAAAGAATGGAAAAAATCTATATCAAAAGCAAAATTTAAAATAATTATTTATAAAAATAAACAAATCTTAAAATGAATGCTGTTACACAAAAGGCATAGTGGGAGCCTATGTGTAATGAAAAATAAGAATTAAGTATCATCCTTTCTTTGGTTCTTAGAACCATGACAGAGGCATATAGAGAACATTTATTATTCTATTACATTCATTACTATTAGGAAAAGCAACAGACAACCTTTAGGCAGAAAAGATTAGACTATTTAGAAGAAAGATCACTAAAAACATCTAGAACAAGGAGACTGTTATGATGTAGAAGGGGTTTGGTAATTCCATATTTTAAAAAGCCCTTGGATCGAAAGTCCCTTTATAATTCTGCTTATTTCATGAAAGTTTTAGAATTTCATGGAAGTGTTTCATTCATTAAGTTGGCCAAACAAAATAGTTTCATGCTATGGAAAGGAAATTCAATTCAGATAATTCTTATAAGGCAAATCTCTATATGAGCCTGATAGGTATGAAGGCCCATCTATACAAAAAAGCACACACACACACAAGAATCAGGTGATATCTAGTGTACCTTAAAGGTCAATGACTCTTGCATTTTGAATATCTTCCCCAGCTAGTAAATGCTGGATATAAAAAGATAAAAGCATATATCCCCTGACCTAAATAAGCTTTAAATTTATAAGAGGAGACAACATCAATAGAAGTAATTAAAAACAAAATAAATATGGGGAATGTGGGAGGAGTGAAAACACAATAAGTTGGAGAATCAAAAGAGTCCTTACACAGATGGTGACTCAAGAAAGTTTTCAAGGAAATCAGGGACTCCTTGAAGTACAGATGATGAAAAACTACATTACAGAAATGAGTGTGCAAAGACAAAAAATCAAACATGAGGAGCCCTAGTTAAGTGTTTGCAGGCAGGAGGAGCCACAAAATAGAAAGAATTCAAAAGTTAAAGGGATAAGAAAGATGTGACAAAAGATTATTCTTCATATCTGCCAATAAGAATCTGTTAATAACTTAGAAAGTCATTTATTTTCTCTACCTATTGCTTATATAAGGCTACAATTACTCCATCCCTTTAATACTGATAATTTATCAGGCAAGAACAAATCTTGAGCCACTAAGTGTGATTTCCCAAATAAATCTACTTTATCCTTTGGCTGAAAATGAAATTTGAAACTTTTGGAGTGTTAGAAAAATTTATGATATTCTATCTTCCATCAGCATCTTAGTGGTTTCCATACAACAGCAGATAGTAATGATATATTAGTAACCAAGAATAGACTGGTCACAGATTTAAAGGTCTACAAACAGCCCAAGAAAAAATCAAATTAACTTAAAAAATAAAAACAAATACTTAATATAAAAAAATACTTAATGAAAAAAACAAACAAACAAACAAACAAAAAATAACCTTTGTATCTTGAGGATGCAAAAAAAGAACTTCCAAGGATGTAATCTCTTTACCAAATATACTCTCTATGTTTTAGGTCACAGTCCCCAGGAATCTGAATAGAGTAACAGGAAAGTACTACACAAAAAATATCTCACTATGCCATCTTGGAACATAGCCACCTTTCTAAATATTAATGAAGTCCACTAAATATCAACTGATAATCATGGTAGACAAAAATTACAACATTAGAAAAACAACTTTTCTAGCAGCAGCAGCAGCGACCAAGGCCAAACAAAGCCAGGCCACAGAATAGTTGATCTGAATCTCCTGAAGACTCACCAACTTTCCACTGCAGGGGATGAGGAAGAGGGGGAGGGTGCTAGGTTTGCTGACAATGACTATTTCTTAGTTGTGAATCAGTTCTAGCTTTCTTGGTGACAGACTTGAATGCTATTTAAGTGGAAGAATCTCTTCTTCCTGGGCCTGAAGAGGAGACCAAAGCATGGAGCTAAGTGTGAATGCATATAGATAAAAAGAAAAATATGATCAAGACAATACAGAGAAAATTATAACATCACCCACCAAAAGTCTATTTATACATAGAAAGATAGGTGTTCAGATGGTAATCTCATTAGAATGCAACTTTAATGCCTGCCTTAGCTCCAAACATTAGCCCAGGAGCCCTGGGCTAGCTCTGTTCATTAAATCAAATTGCATATCTGAAAATATTTATAATCACTATTGAATGAGCTCTAAATCTCTCTCTCTCTCTCTCTCTCTCTCTCTCTCTCTCTCTCTCTCTCTCTTCTCTCTTCTCTCTCTCTCCTCTCTCTCTCCTCTCTCTCTCCTCTCTCTCTCCTCTCTCTCTCCTCTCTCTCTCCTCTCTCTCTCCTCTCTCTCTTCTCTCTCTCTTCTCTCTCTCTTCTCTCTCTCTTCTCTCTCTCTCTCTCTCTCTCTCTCTCTCTCTCGTTAGGATTACTAAGTGAGAACTGAGGTTGTCTGGATAGTTACAAGGTGAGAACTCAGGTTGACTTGATAGAGGGGGCAAGCTCATTGGCTGGGGTGGTTCTTCCCAGAAGCCCTTGCATTATCCCACGCCCATTCTCTGGGAGGATAAAAAGAGACAGCAATGGGCGCAGAGGGCAGATCGGCCTGGAGAAGGATAAGAGCTGGAGGAGATTCAGAGCCAGGATTCAAGAAGGAAGACTCTCTGCATTACATCAGGCCTGACGGGGCTCTCTGCAGGAAGGGAAGTCACTTCTAAGGACAAGAGTTAACAGCAACTGCCTGGAGACAATGGTTCACTACAGGAAGAAGAATCTGTCTGAGAGATTTGAGTAGACACAGCAGATCTCTTCCCAGAGAGCGATCCAGCAGCTTCTGGAGACAACAGCTCGTTACAATTGGCGCCCAACGTGGGGCAAGGACTTTTGCTTATCCTGACAAGAGGAGCTAGACCAGACCTTAGCAATTTGGCGCCCGAACAGGGACAGACACAGTCCTGATTCCAGTGGAAAAGCTTCCGATCTAGATCTCAGTCTCTCTGACCCAGAACCGTGAGTAACGAGGAAACTTTGTTAAAGATTAAGTGAGTGTGCTAATAGATAAATAAGGAACTTAACTTGTTAAGGCCAAACCAGGAATCTCTTATAGTGAAATGGGGCAAACACCTTCTGTTCAAGGAAAATGTTTAGAGAGCATCATCAAGGTTATGAAAAGCCAAGGATTGATTATAATTTTAGAGGAGATTACTGAACTTTTAAGAACTGTGAAGGTCATATGTCCTTCTTTTTCTCTGGAAGAAGAATTGGATCCAGATGAGTGGAAATTAGTAGGAGAGCAATTAGGTGAACAGTACAATTACCTTTGTGACATTTTACCCTTTGGTTCCAGACCAAACTCAGTTTCCAAAGATACAATTCATACCTATAATTTAATCCAAATGGCTTTAAAAAATGTTATTCTAAAGGAAGAGATGAAGGAGCAAAATGGGGAGGTGTCAACTAAACTAGGTGAAAAGGATGAATCAGATAACATGAAGTTAAGTACAATTCTGAGCAACAGCAACAGGAGCACCTCCCATCTCCTCCCTCAATTAACCCTTCAGAGGTGGAGGAAGAAGGAGGAGAGGAAGAGGCAGAAACACAAACAGAATTGCCTGTGAAGCAGCCTAAGCCTATGACAAGATTAGAAAAAGCATTGGTTAAAGCTAAAAAAGAAGGACAGGATATAAGTGATTTTATACATGCATATCCTGTGATTGAAAATATTGATTGTGTAGGTCATAAAAGGAGAAGATATGCACCTTTAGATTTGAATAAAATTAAGGATTTGAAAAAAGGTTGTACCCTTTATGGGGCTACATCAGCTTATGTTAAAATGTTACTAGATGGTTTGTCTTATGAAGTCCTAACCCCGAATGATTGGAAATCCATAGCAAGGATATGCCTGGAACCTGGAGAAAATTTATTATGGCTTTCGGAATTTCATGAATTATGTAAAATTCAAGCCTGATGCAATTCAAATGATGAGAGGAAGCTAGGAGCATAGTAAAAAGCTGTACAGCTTGTCTTCCTTTCCATGCTCCTACACTCCCTCCAGGGAAGAATCCTCGTGGTTTGAGACCCAATGAAATCTGGCAAATGGATGTGACCCATTATAAATCTTTTTGGTCGTCTATCTTTTATTCATGTCGTGGTAGACACCTTTTCAGGATTCACATTTGCAATGCCAGCAGCAAAAGAGACAGCCCGAGTGGTCACTGAATTCCTTATACAGGCTTTTGCAATTATGGGTGTGCCACAAGCAATAAAAACAGACAATGGACCTGCATATACGTCCAAACATTTTACACACTTTTGTGCACAGTATAAGATTTTACATACCACGGGCATACCCTTTAATCCTCAAGGGCAGGCAATAGTAGAGAGAAGAAACAGAGATATTAAGACACTCCTCCAAAAACAAAAGAAAGGGGGAGCCACAGGTAGCCCTAGGGAACTTCTAAATTTAGTTTCTCTATACCATTAATTTTCTAATTTTTGACAAAGATGCACTGGCTCCGGCAGACAGGTTTTATAACCCACCAGAAGGGCAGTGTCCAGTGCGAGCAGCTCCACTGTCCTTAGATAATCGCCAGGTGATGTGGAGAGATCCAGAAAGTGGTGAATGGAAGGGACCAGATAGGTTAACTGCCTGGGGGAGAGGGTTTGCTTGTATTTCTTCAGCAGGAGAAGGAATCAGATGGGTGCCAACGAGTCATATTCGCCTTGTCCATCAGAGAGAGACAGAAAAAGAGAAAGGCCTCAAAATAAAGGAGAAGATCTAAGAAACATCTGACACTGAAAGAGCATGGATAATAAGAAGACTGTTAAAGAACTTTAAAAACCAGCAGGAATCATTGGACTTCCTCACACAAGATGAGACTAATGGACAATGGACTTATGGACATTTATAAATTTTCAATTTATGATTATGTTATATACTTCTAGCATGTGTTACGTTACTATGTTACTATGTGCTTATGTAATTTATGTAATTATCTGTAATACTTCCCATATTGATGGATTTTATGTTTCAAGGTCATTTATGTAATTATCTGTAATACTTCCCATATTGATGGATTTATGTTTCAAGGTCATGACTGTCCCTATGTTCTAAATCAAAAGAAAGGGGGAGATGTTAGGATTACTAAGTGAGAACTGAGGTTGTCTGGATAGTTACAAGGTGAGAACTCAGGTTGACTTGATAGAGGGGGCAAGCTCATTGGCTGGGGGTGGTTCTTCCCAGAAGCCCTTGCATTATCCCCACGCCCCATTCTCTGGGAGGATAAAAAGAGACAGCAATGGGCGCAGAGGGCAGATCGGCCTGGAGAAGGATAAGAGCTGGAGGAGATTCAGAGCCAGGATTCAAGAAGGAAGACTCTCTGCATTACATCAGGCCTGACGGGGCTCTCTGCAGGAAGGGAAGTCACTTCTAAGGACAAGAGTTAACAGCAACTGCCTGGAGACAATGGTTCACTACAGGAAGAAGAATCTGTCTGAGAGATTTGAGTAGACACAGCAGATCTCTTCCCAGAGAGCGATCCAGCAGCTTCTGGAGACAACAGCTCGTTACACTCTCTCTCTCTCTCTCTCTCTCTCTCTCTCTCTCTCTCTCTCTCTCTCTCTCTCTCTCTCTCTCTCTCTCTCTCTCTCTCTCTCTCTCTCTCTTACCATAACAAGTGTTGATTTACTATCAATCTCCATAGTTCTTTTTCTGGATGCAGATGGTGTTTTCTATCCAAGTATATTGGGATTGCTTTGAATCATTGAATCACTGAGAAGAACCAAGTCTTTCATAGTTGATCATCACACAACCTTGCTGTACTATGTACAATGTACTCCTGATACTGCTTGTGTTATTCAGCATTAGTTCCAGTAAATCTTTCCAAGCCTTTCTAAAATCAGCTTGTTAATAATTTTTAGGAGTTTACATTCTATCAAGGTCTATATTATAGTCTGTTCCGATCCTGCTGGTTCTTCATCATATATCTCTCTTGCATGAAGTCACTCACATAAACCACTTTTAAAGCATTCTCCAAACTCTTTTATATAAAACAGTTCCTTTGGTCCACCGGAGGATGTTTTCATCCCAAGATAGAGGCCAGCTGCAAAAGTAGAGATTGGAAGCTCATGGAATTGTGGAGCTTCTGAGCACAAACAGAGACTCAGGAACTATAGCGGGGCTCCTACAAATGTAGTAAGAACAGCAGTGACAAAGAAGGGAGAAGTAGCCCCAGTGAGAATGCAGGATCCTTTATGATCTAAGTCTCACACTTACAAAGGATGGAAGATCTTGGCTTTGTAAAAGATTCACTGAGAAACCTTTTCCTGTGTAGTACTATATGTAGTTTTCTGACTTACCACAGGATATGAACTCAAGCTCTAGAGAACCTTCAAATTAAAAAAAAATGCATTTATTCATGCAATTTGGGAGTCATTCAAACATGTAAAAAAGGCTACTCACTAACCTGAGATCTGGAAGACACTGTTCTTAGTACATACATATCTATTCTACCTTAGAAACGTAAAGGCAAATGCAAAAAAAAGGGAGTTACTTTTTTAGAAGGAGAAAAAGGGTTGGATTACTGTATTTTATCAAAAACAAAACCAATCCCCAAGTCCTTTTAAAGTCAGTACTTAACCATATCCTTTGACTGGACAGCTATGAATTATCGTAAAAAGGCAACCCACTGGTCACTGTAAAATCCGTGTTGATCTATTCCAGGGAAAAAGATGAGCTCTATATCTCAGAGTAAAACAGAGAGAGAGTGCAAAATAGCATTTCCCAACACTTATCCAGAAGCCCGAGGAAATATTATGGCCAGGTCCTGGGACATTGCTAGTCAGTGTGAGTGTTGATTAAAAGTTACTCTAAAGCATTTCTTTCCTTTGAATGAATGAGCCTCAGCTTTCTCATTTATAAAAAGTATAAGTGAGACTTGGTGATTGTTAAGGTTTTCAGGTATGTAATTTCACATATAATATCTTCATTGTAGTCATTTGGAGGGCATTCTTCTAGTAGAGGGACAGCTGAATATTTCAACCTATGTAATGTGACAAAAAGGAGATTAGAAAGGAGGATGAGAGAGTTAAAGAACAAGCAAAACTGTTTGATATTGGGGAAATTATTTCCTCTTTAAATATCATATCATCTACAAAATAGAGCAAGGAAAATAGAATTAAATGAGTTGAAGTATCCTAAATAATTTGTAAACACAAAGTGCCGTATGAACATAAACAATTATAAAGCAGATAAAAAAGACAAGTAAGAAGCAAATAAATTTCAAATAATACCAGCCCTAATTTTTTTTTTACTAAAATCATGGTATTCAGTTGTGCTTATGAAGGCCTCAATTTTAAGTAATTTTAACACATTTGCTTTCATAGACATAGACAACACAACTGACAATGCAGCATATATTCTTATATTTTTCCACATAGTAGTTATGAGTTGGTTCTAAGTTCTCTACTATTAGTACTCGAACTGGATTTTCTAATTCTTAAAAAAAAAGTTTGTCTAGTCAAACCATGTGACAGTGTCAGCTGATTCTTTTAAAAGTTTATCTAAGGTAATCCCAATAGACTTTGAACAGAAAATACCATCTACACTCAGAAAAAGAACTAAGGAAACTGAAAGTAAATCAACACATGCTATGTTTACTTTTTTTCTGATTTTTTTCTCTCATGTTTTTTTTTCCCTTTTGCTCTGATTTTTCTTTCTCAACATGATTCATAAAGCAATGTATATCAAAATAAATAAATTTACAAGAAAAAAATGAAAGGTTTAGAAAGAAAAACTGAAAATATTAATTTATGACCAAAATGATAGCACACCAGGGAATTAATCCTCTCATGCATAAACTTTTATACAACATGGGTCAATTTCAGGTCTTACATCAGGGAGTTTTGTTACTAGACTACTAGAAGATCTTATTATAATAGAATTGTATAATAAGGGCCTGATGGTAGGTAAAATGGGATTTACTGGCACAAATATTATGGTTTACATTTTTTGCTGACCTCAAATGTGTCTAAGGAATATTGACACTGTAAAAGATGTGTGCAGGAACACAGATGGTGGCTAGAAAATCAAACTGGACAAAAATTGATGAAAATAATTCATCGTAATTGATATTTGACTTTAGGAGGAATATTTAATTTGATTTTCTGGGAAAACAAAGTACTACTATAGTTTTATAAAGAACAAGTCAGGTAAAGCTGATCTCATTTTATTTTTGTATAGGAAAATTTATTTTGACCATCAGGAAAATAATGTCTACAAAATCCAGATTTTTACCATACATCTTACAAATTATTATTGTGAGAGGGGAATGGAGATATATATATATATATATATATATATATATATATATATATAGATTTATATAGGGAATATAACCTGAGTTGAGAGAAATGTTTCACAATTCATTGGGATATCAAATAATTATAATTTGAGGGACAGAGATAATCCTAAGCAGAAAATAAATGTGATGCAAAAGAAACAAGAAACTTTGAAACAAGAAGAAATAAGGACTCTTTTTCTGGCTATTATAAAGAATAAATAAGAATCAGATCCAATTCTTATTGCCATATGTTGCTGCTGAAAGAATCATAGCCTTAACTTTACAAAACTTTATCAGTAAAACAATGCCTCTGCTTTTCACTATGCTGTCCAGATTTGCTTCCTTCCAAGGAAAAGAATCTTTTAATTTCATGGCTACAGTGGCTATCTGCAGTGATGTTTGAACTCAAAAATATAAAATCCAAAATTGCTTCCATGGCTTCCATTTCCTCTATTTGTCAGTAGGCAATGGGATTTCTTCCCAAGATCTTAATGTTTTTATGTTAAGCTTCAAGCCAGATTTCATATTCTTCTCGTTTACCTAAATCAAGAAGCTTCGTGATTTCTCTTCACTTTCTGCCAACAGATTGTATGATCTGAAGTTGTTATTTCTTCCAACAACTTTAATTCCAGCTTTTGATTTATCCAGTCTGCATTTTCAGGATACACTATGCATTTAAGTTAAATGAATATGGTGATAATATTCAGCCTCCTTTTCCCATCTTAAACCAATCAATTGTTCTAACTGTTGCTTCTAGTCCTACATACAGGTTCCTCAGAAGACTAGTAAGATCATTTGATAGTACCATCTCTTGGAAGGACTTGCCACTTTTTGTTGTAATCCACATAGTCAAAGGTTTTAATGTGGTAATCAATGAAGATAAAGTCAATCTTCTGCTCCTTCAAAACTTGCTTTTGTGGTAATTCTCGGTTTGCATATTGCAGAAGCCTAGGGGGCAGAATCCTCAGCATGATCTTGCTGGGGTGTGAAATAAGTGGAATTGTTCAGTAATTTGAACATTCCTTGCCATTGACTTTCTTTAGGATTGGGATATAAACTGATGTTTTCCAATCCAGTGTTCACTGTTGTGTTTTCCAAATTTGCTGCCATGTCGAATATAGAAACTTGAACATCATCATCTTTTAGATTAGTTATAAGTAACTCATCTGGAATTCCATCTCCTTTGCTAGCCTTATTGTTAGCATTGCTTCACTTGACTTCATGGCTGGCTATAGATTTTTATTCATTATCCAGTTTTTATTTCAGATTATAATATATTTTCTGGGTAAATTATTCTTAATTGTAAACCTTTTTTGTTTTAGATTTTAGAATATCTCATTCCTTAGAAAGACTGTCTTTCTCAGAAGCACAATGATCCAAGAAAAGGTCATAGGACTTACAAAAAGGAAAATGCTACACATAGCCAGATAAAGAATTGAGTTGTGTTTTTTTCCTTTTGATCTATTTTTTCTTTCACAATAATGATTACTATGAAAATATGTTTTACATAATAGCATATGTATAAACTATATCATACTGCCTAACAGCTTTGGAAGAAGGGAGAGGAGGTAAGAAAATTTAGAAAAAGAATGCTAAATTTTTTCTTAATGTGAAAGTGGGAAAAAATACTATTTAAAAAGAATCTCATTCCATATCATTCACTGTTTTAAGTCGATAGTACAATCCTAATTGCTGTTCCTCATTATTTGATTTGCTTCTCATTTGCTGTTAGTATTATTTTTCTTTACTCTCAAATCTGTATTTTGTCAATGCTGTTACTGTGAGTTTATATTTTGAGACTTTTTTTTAAAGAAAATGATTGGTGGATTCTTATTTTTATGCCTCTCTTAAACTAATTGTTCTGGATAATTTTACTTAATGATTTGTTGAAATGATATCCAGGACGGCCATCAGGGAATGCCTGAAAAATATTATGACAAATGAATGTAGTCAATCCATCAATTAACAAGTATTTATAGGTAGCCGTCTCGGTCTGACCCAGTCTCCTTCAGCTGTCTGACAGTCTGACAGTCTCCACCAGCCTCAGTCTGAATCTAACTTTGTTCCCAGTTCTATAAGCCTTTAAATACCCTATTACAATTACATCATTACAGTATACTGAGTATAAGCCAATCTAGAATGATTACATCATTATATCAAACTACAGTGATTCTATCTATATCATAGTAGATATATATGAACTAGAGAAACACTATCTCATCAATTCCATGTTTCAAGTATACTCCAGAATTCTGGCCCTCTACAACATTGTGTTGACACAATTTCCCCTAGTATTTTTAGAACATTTCTTTTTATTTTAGAGTCAACCAAAAAGGGGCTATGTTTCAATTCTATATTAGTCCCAAGAAGAAGAAAAAAAAGTTTGTGGCCAAAGAATAAAGACAAGGGGAAGCTATGTGGTGCAGGATAGAGCATGGGCCCTGGAGTCAGGAGGACCTGAGTTCAACTTTGGCCTCAGACACTTAATACTTTGTAGCTGTGTGACCCTGGGCAAATCACAACTCCCATTGTCTCACAAAACAAGCAAGAATAAAAAAATTGAGACATGAAAATGCCAGGAGATGTTTCCAGGATATGTCTCCCCAGACTTCAAAGATTTCTAACAATCAATACCCACATCTTGGAATTCATATGAAGATATTAATGTAAGGAAATCAAATAAGTATCACTAGATATTTAAGAAATCCAGGGAAAGGAAATGGAGACTTTAGGGGAACAAATAGTGTTTCTGCCATTGCTCCTGATTGAAAGTGTTTTAGAAAAGAAAGACAAAGAAAATAACTTAATAAGATAGTTTAGATAAATGGAAATGTTTAACATGCAAACTTTTGGCAAAGGATAGAGTCTAAAAAGGAAATCTATTTGAAGATTTGCATATCTGGTCAACCAAGATTTAAATTTAAAAGTAGAGGGAAAGGAGAAAACAATCTACTGGAACTATAGCTAATATAGTCTACCATGTAATTTGCCATGCAAAACAATATAAGATACATTTTAATATAATCTTACCTTACATTGTATCGATCTCATTCTTACAGATTTCACATCCACAGATTAGTAAATTAGCCAAAGGCCTGTATCTACATGTTGTATATAGCACAGTGAATCATCTTACTTCATTTCTGAGGTTGCCATACCATATATTTCTTTTTTTATCCCTGTATCTAATTTTTCCTGCAAGAAAAAAAGAAAAGTGATACATTCGCAATTATAATAGTATTAAATTGAAGTTAAAGAAAAGGTATAAAAATGTCAAGATATTCCTTTCCCTAAATCCCATTCCATTACTTAGTTTTAGTGTACAAATCAGAAATCTTGTAAAGCAGTGCCTTAAATTTATTTTTATTCATTTTAACTTTTGGTGAAAAGTACAAGTGCTGAAATGTTTAAAGAGCCACCCAAAAAATAAACAAAAGTAAAAATTATTGTGATTATATAAGTCTTCATGAAAATTTTATGTTTTACACAAAAATTATTTTATTTTACTCTTTTGTAACTTCCATAGCAATCTCAGAATTTCTTCTTTCCTACACCCAGTCAATATTCTGATCTATATCATACAAATTTCTGTTCTCACAATGCAATTCTCTATTAGGATTAAAACAATTCTTATTCAGAATAATACTGCATCACATATTGATTCTAAAATAATCATACATATCACAGTACTTAGAAATGAGAACACAGAAATTACCAAAAACAAACAAACAAACAAAAAAACCAAATCCCAAACACAAAATCAAAAGTATTCTTTCTCTAGACTTTTTCATACTCGTCTAGTTATTACATTTATTTTTGTACATGTTTAATTTCTTCCATTAAATTAGAGGAATTTTAAGGACAATGAATATAATATTTTTTCAGCTCTGGATTCCCAGAAATTAGTAGAATATTTCACACAGAATGAGTTTTCAATAAATATTAATGTTATATATAACAAGAAGTATATAAAAATAAGTATACATACCAAATATTTACTAATAATAAATCATAAGTAAATCATGTTTACTATGAGTACTTAACAGTTTCCCCCATTTCTGAAGTTTACAGGATCAAAATTTTGTCTACCAATTCATATCATAGTAGCTGTTGAATACTAGGTCACCCTTCTTTCTTTCTCAAGAAGTACAGCACTTGACTCATTATCTTCGTCAAAAATTCTTATCCTAATATTATTGCTCTGTAATAAATGACCAGCAGGATGAATCAAGAGAGGCTTGGAGAGGCTTACATGAACTAAAGTTAAGTGAAATGAGCAAAACCAGGAGATCATTACACACTTCAACAACAATACTATAGGAGGGTCAATTTTTTTTTACATTCTTTTTTTTTTTTAATTTTATAATTATAACTTTTTTTTTTACTATGAGGGTTAATTCTGGTGGAAGTGGCTATCTGCAACAATGAGAGAATCCAAATCAGTTCCAACTGATCAGTGATGAACAGAACCAGCTACACCCAAAGAAAGAACATTAGGAAATAAGTGTGGACCACAACATAGCATTTGTATTCTTTCTGTTGTTGTTTGATTGCATTTTTGTGTTTCTTCCCAGATTATTTTTACCTTTCTAAATGTGATTTTTCTTATGCAAGAAAACTGTATAAATATGTATGCATATATTGTATTGAACATATTCTTTGACATGTTTAACATATACAGCACTACCTGCCATCTAGGGGAGGGAGTGGAGGGAAGGAGGAGAAAAGTTGGAATAGAAGTGTTTGCAAGGGTCTATGTTGAAAAATTTCCCAGGCATATGTTTTCTCAATAAAAAACTATACTAATAAAAAATAATAAAATAAAAATTTTATCCTAGTTAGAGATCATTCAACATTCATAATAACGCTTTCTTAAATTGCAAAACCATAATTCTTTAGCTTTCTTTTCTAAAGTTAAAAATATTTTCATTATGAACATAACAAAAATAAATAAGATTTTCCAAATACAGAGAATAGAAAAAAAGACTTAATGAAACTTTAAGTCTCTGCAATGTATAGATTGCTTTTCTTTCTTCCTTCCTTCTTTCCTTCCTTCCTTTCTCCCTCCTTCTCTCTCTCTCTCTCTCCCTTCCTTCCTTCCTTCCTTCATTTCCTCTTTCCTTCCTTCCTTCCTTTCCTTCCTTTCTTTTTCCTTTTCCTTTTTCTTTTCTTTTTCTTTCTTTTTTTTTTATTGCTAAGGCAGTTGGGATTAAGTGACTTGCCCAAGGTCACACAGCTAGGAAGAGTTAAGGTCTTCCTGATCTCATGGCTGGTGCTCTATCCACTGTGCCACCTAGCTGCCCTGATTGCTTTTCTTTTTAAAAATAACAAATTTAATATGAAACTTTCAAAGTTGCTTTGCTTCCATGTAATTATTGCTGGCTTTTATACTCTATTTTCTATTATACATTAAAAAAACTTTCAAAAAAATTTTCTTTGGAGAAAGCAAAAAAATAAAGAATTAATGAACTGGTTATATAATCAAAAATAAACATAAAAATCAAGAAATAAACCCCAAGTGAGACAGGAGAAAAAAAATAATCTATCAATGTGGATAAATTAGAAAATACAAAGACATGGGCAGCTTTGTGGGTTAGTAGATGATTGCTAGGTCCTGAGTCAGGAAAATCTGAATCCAAATATAGCCAGGAACACTGGCTATGTGTGCCCCTAGGCAAGTCACCTAAACAGTCTGCTTCCCTTTCTCTATCTGTTAAATAAGGTTCATAATTACACCATCTTCCTACTTGTCTTGAGAGGGTCAAATGGGAAAGTGTAAAGCAGCACAATACCTTGTAGGCAGTAGGTCCTAAATCAATACTTGTTTCCTTCCTTCCCTAAAATGATAAATAATATCTTCTTTGAAAAGACTTAAATGAATAGACCTTTAGAATATAAGACTTTTTAAAGAGAAAAAAATCGATTTCTACTTCTAGTTCTGATCTTGCTCCAATTTCTTAGCTGGGTGAATCTAGGCAAGTCATTCTTTCAATCATCCTTTCCTTACCTGCAAAAATTAACAGGGATGGAGTATCACTAGATTTCTGGAAGGATGTAACAAATTAATTTACAACAAGTGTTTTGTAAACCGTTGGGGTTTATATGAATGTTAGTCATTATTATTTCATAGTTTTCTCCTTTCAATATTTTCTTCTGAAATAACGAAGGAACTATCCATTCAAAATTATATAACAAAACTAAAGATTCAAACAAATTGAACATAACTTACAAAAAGAATAAATTTTACATATGTAATTTAGATATTCTCTTTTTGTCTCAGAATTATATATTGTATAACTGTAGAATTTCCCTCGAGATTCTGGGAGTTTTGTTCTTATAAATGAATGTTGTTATTATTTGACTTAGTTTCATGAGTTATGCCCCTGTAGTTTCATTAGATAAAGAGTTATTTTCTCAGTTAACTTATATGGAATCTATTTATATTACCTTGTTGTATCTTCAAGGCATATATAATTTTATAGTATTTAATTTAAAATGGTTTTCTTATTCAATTTCTTTAAGTGTTTAATATACCTTGTGTAAAGTCTGGCCTAGCTCCCCGGAGGCCTCAGGATCAGCCAGAGTCAGGATCAATTAAAGTCCTTGGTCTTTAGTGGGGGGGAAGTGAAGCAAAAAGACAAACTGCCATGAGGATCCTGGATTCTCGATTTCAAAGTCACCAACTTCCTTCCTCCTAGTCAGGCAGCAAAGTGAGTCTCTGGCTTGTCCCTCTAATCCTTGCCTACAATTATCTTGCCATCATCCTCCTGAGGCAGAGTGACTCTGACCTCTCTCCCTCAGCCCTCCAATCCTTGTCTACCATTATCTCACCACCACACATCCAGCAAGCACCTATGGTGAGGAAAAGCATCACATCACCATCTCATCCAAATATATGTCTATAGCATTATTATCTCACATCAAATGGGTAATTAGCCTTAAGTGCTCTGCTGTCTGATTCAAGTACACCTTTTCACAGTTTCACCCCTCTACACCTAATGGACATCATGATGGTAGAGAAGAGGAAACCAAGCAGAGCAGTTACTGGCAAATGAAGAGAGGAAAGGAATTTGGAGCCCTCTAAAGAGGCAGGCTCTTGGAAGAGATTTTTGCTCTTCCAATCAGAAGTATTGAAATGAGCCCATCAAGATAAAACTGGTAACTCTGATTGTTTTAATTGAATTGGAATATTTCAGCACAGACAACATTCATGCAGGTAGCGTAAGAAGAGAAGTGCTTGAATGAGAGAAAACAATGAGTCAATTTCTATGATAAAGGCTTCGTACCAAAGATATGACATATATACTCATATATGTTTTGTCACTTATATGTATGGTTATCAATATTCACTCACATATTGGTTTATAGATTTATCTACATATAAATATAGGATTGATGACCATGCCCACTAAATAATTAGCCAAAAATATGAGCAAAGGGTTCTCCAAAGAACAGCAAAGAATTCATCATCATGTGAAAAAAAATTTCAAATCACAAATAAAAGACAAAATGAAGTTTTGCAAGAAAAAAGAAGGAAAAGGAAGGAGGAGGAGGAGATAGAGGGGGAAAGGAAATAGGAGAATGAGAAGGAAGAAAAAGTGCAAGAAGAAGAAAGAAGAGGAGGAGGAGAAAGAAGAGAAGTAAAAGGGGAAGAGCAGGAAGAGCGAAAGAAGAAGACAAAGAATAAAGTGTAGAGGGAGAGGAAAAGGAGAAGAAGGATAAAGAGGAAAAGAAGGAGGAGGAGGAGGAAATGGAGGAAGAGGGGGAGAAGAAGGAGAGGAAGAGCAAGAAGAAGGAAGAAAAGGAGAACAAGAAGCAGAAGATGAAGAGGAAGGAGGAGGAGGAAGAAGTAGACGAGGAGGAGGAAAAGAAGGAATACAAGGAGAAGGAAGAGGAGAAGAAGGAAGAAGGAGAAGGAGGAAGAGGAGAAGAAGAAGAAGAAGAAGGAGAAGGATGAGATTGAAGAAGAGAAGAAAAAAAGAAGAATTGCATTAAGAAGAAAAAGGAGAAGGAGAAAAAAAGTAGAAGGAGTGGATGCAGAATGAGAAGAAGGAGAAATAGGAGAAAGAGAAGAAGAATGTCAGGAAAAAGTAAAAGAAAAAGAATTGGAAGAAGGAGAAGGAAGAGCAGGAGGAAGGAGAGGAGAAGGTGAAAGAAGAGAAGGAGAGGAATGACAGGAAAAAGAATTGCAAGAAAAAGGAGAAGGAGAAAGACAAGGAAAAGGGAGGACGAGAAGAGATGTAGAAGGAGGAGAATTTTATCTGTTTCTCTTCTTACAAGATGATACATGTAACTTACAATAACATGCTCATTATTATGGCAGTAAAAAGTAATACACAGAGAGAGAGAGACAGAGAGAGAGACACAGAGAGAGAAAGAGACAGAGAGAGAGAAAGAGAGAGAGAGAGAGAGAGAGAGAGAGAGAGAGAGAGAGAGAGAGAGAGTGAGAGAGAGAGAGAGAGATGACACAGTGTGAATTGATTATGAGAGGATGAAATCTAAAATATAAAATAAAATTGAGAAGTGGTTGAGGAAAGGACTGGGAGAAAGGGAGAGGGAGAGGTGGAATGGAGTAAATTATCTGCCACAAAAGAGACAAGAAAAAGCCTCTACAATGTAGGGAAAGAGGAGAGGGGAATAGGAGTAGGAAACTTTAGTCTCATCGAAATTGGCTCAAAAGAGGAGAAGAAAGAGGCAGAGGAAAAGGAAGAGGATGAGGAGCAAAGAAGGAGATGAAGAATAAAGAGGAGGAGGATAAAAAGGAGGAGGAAAAAGAGGAGGAGGAAGTAGAAAAAGAGGAGAAGAAGGAAGAGAGGAACAGAAAGAAGAAGTGGAATAAGAAGCAGAAAAGGAAGAGAAAGGAGGAGGAAGAGGAAAGTAACAAGGAATAGGAGGAGAAGGAAGAGAGAGAGGAGAAGAAGAAGAAAGAGAAGGAACAAGGAAAAGGAGGAGGAGGAGAAAGAAGGAGAAGAAGAAGAGAAAGAGGAAGAAGGAGGAGAAGGAAGAGGAAGTGGAGGAGAAGGAGGAGGAACAAGAGAAGAAAAAGAAGAAGAAGAACTGCAAGAAGAATTGGAGGAAGGAGGAGAAAGAGAAACAAGTAGAAAGAGAAGGAGATATAGGAGGAGGAGGAGGAGGAGGAGGAGGAGGAGGAGGAGGAGGAGGAGGAGGAGGAGAAAGAATAGAAGGAGAAATAGAAGTAGAAAGAATAGAAGGAGACATAAGAGAAGGGAAGAAGAACTTCAAGAAGAAGAAAAAAGAAAAAGAATTACAAGAAGAAGGAGAAGGAGAAAGAAGAGAAGAAGAATTGCAAGAAAAATAAGGAGAAAGAGAAGGAAAAAGAAGGAGGAGGAGGAGGAGATGGAGAAGGAAGAAAACAGAAATCATGAAGGACTTAACAAGGGTTATCTGTTTGCATTCCTACAAGATGGTACTTGTAACTTATAATAACGTGCTCATTATTATGGCAGTTAAAATTATATATATGTATATATATATACATATATGTATATATATGTATATATATATGAGAAAGGAGGGGAGATGGCAATGTGTGGATTGAATATGAGAGGATAAAATCTAAAATCCAGGGGTGATTGAGGAAAGAAGTGGGAGAAAGGGAAAGGGAGAGGTGGAAAGGAGTAGATTATCTGCCATAAAGATACAAGAAAAAGCTGCTCCAATGTAGAGAAAGAGGAGAGGGGAGAAGGAGACTAGTCAAAATTGACTCAAAAGGAAATATCTTACATCAATATGGCTACACAATTCTATCAGCAAACAGGAAGAGACAAAGATATGAGAAGGGGAGTGTGATAAAAGAGAGGGCATATTAGGTAGCAAAACACTTTTGAGAGGGACAGGATGAAGGGAAAGACAACAGAATAAACGGAGAGGTATAGAGTTAGCAAGAGTAATTATGAAAAGAATTGTGAAGCAAGTTTCTCGGATGAAAGCTTTACTTGGCAAATGAATAGGGAAGTGAGTCAAACTTGTTTAAAAAAAATAAGAGAGAGCCATTCCCCAATTAACTCATGGTGAAAAGACATGATCTATGCTCAAAGGGTCATAAGATCCTTTGACCTATAGAAATATTTATAGCAGCTCTTTTTTCAGGACAAAAAGTTGGAAATCGAGGGGATGACTTTTCATTGGGGAAAGACTGAATAAATTGTGGTATAGGATTATGAAGGAATATTCTTATTCTACAAGAGAAGAGAAAAATGCGGGAAAGTCCTGCCTGAGTTCCAGCCCTGGGAAAGGTACTGTGTACCTAGTTAGAGCAAATTTCAAAGCTGTGGGATGATCAGTTGTGAAACACTTTGCTGTTCTCAGCAACAAAGTTATCCCAGACCGGTCTGAAGGACTGAAGACAAATGCTCTCTGTCCTAAGAGAAACTCCGATTGGGTCTGAACGCAGACTGAAGACTTTTTCTTAAACTTCCTTTTTTCCTTGAGTGGATTGGGGTGGGGGGTGGGGAAGAGAAACACACGACATTTATACCATCTTTGGCAGCATCAATATTACCGAAATGTGTTGCATCAATTCCCAGCAGCCTTCTAAAAAAAGGGTGGAGATGGGGAGAATGGGAGAGAATCTAGAAGTCAAAGTTTTAAAAATAAATGTAAAACATTGTTTTACACATATCTAAGTAAATAAGAATATTGCCCGCCCCTTCCCCAAAAGGCAAACATTTGTGGAGTTTCTCTCCCTCCTTTCCTCTCCTTCCCACCCCAGCCCACCCACCCCCCCCAGGACAAGAAATTCTATACAGAACACACATGTCCATTCATGTATGTCCATACATCTACAGTCATACAAACATATTCATATCGCAGGGACTTGGCTTGGATGATCCTTAAAATGGAGCCTTATGGTCCCCCTGCCCTGGATCGCTCCAACTGGGAGGGGACAAAGGACTATCCTTTCAGAATGAATCCATCCTGCTGCCCCCCTGCAGGTGGTATGACCCTTCTCTGAAGATGTGGATTCCCTGACATCGCACGTGCCTCATGGGAGTATCTATAAGGAGCTGGTGAGCCACTGAGGCTCACTCATTCTTGCTGGAGTTCTCCTGGTGGCGGCAGCAGCAGGAGCAGTAGAAGCAGCAGCAGAGGCAGCAGCAGCAGCAGCAAGAGCAGCAGCAGCAAGAGCAGCAGCAGCAAGAGCAGCAGCAGCAGCAGCGATTAGGAGATGAAGGCCAGACAGTCTCACTTAAAGATGTCTCCGGGGGGCACCCGCAAGGGCCCCGAAAAAAGGGACGGCGAAAACAGCGTCCAGAAGCAGGCAGAGGGCGGGAGCCGTGGCCAAGGCCAGGCGAGACAGGCAGCCAGGGCTGGGACAGTCCAGGAGTCAGAGCAGTCAGAGCTCAGGACACCCGGTTCCTGGTCCGAGTCCGCGAGGGAGTCGGAGTCGGAGTCAGAGTCGGGGACCCGGACCAGGTTGGAGTCCGGGTCAGCGAGGGAGTCCGAGTCCCGGGCCGAAACAGACTCTGGGTCCCAGTCGGAGTCCGAAGTAGAATCAGGGGGAAGAAATGAACCCAGGGAGAAAGAGGAGAACGGAAAGGAAAACGAGGAAGAAGAAGAGGAGGGGGAGGAGGAGGAGGCAGAAGACGAGGAGGAGGAAGAAGACGAGGAAGAGGAAGAGCGGCCCAGGAAGAAGCCCAGACACCAGGGCTTCATTTTAGATGAGGCTGAGGAGGACGATGACGAAGGAGAAGAGGAGGAGGAGGAAGCCGAGTGGGAGGTGGGCGCGGAGGACCTCGCGGCCAGAGCGGGGCTCCCTGGCCCCGGCAGCCCTGAAGCCAACCCCCAGGAGGACTGCTCCGGGGCGCGGCGCCTCCAGAACGCCTGGAGGGCTGAGCGGGAGGAGGAGCTGGCCCAGTATTTCCTGCAGAAATACGCCAGGCCTGCGTGCAGGGAGGCCAGGCGCGGAGCCCCGCGGCAGCCGCCAGACCCCATCTGCCAGCAGCGGCTGCTCCCGGGCCTGCGGGACCCCAGGCTGTGGATGGTCAAGTGCAAGTCCGGGCAGGAAAAGGCCGCGGCCCTGACGCTCCTGCGCAAGTTCGCGGCCTCCCGCGGCAGCGCCAGCCCCCTGCAGATCCAGTCCGTGGTGGCTCCCCACTACCTCAAGGGCTACGTCTATGTGGAGGCCCACAAGCTGGGCCACGTACTGGACGCCATCCGGGGCGTGGCCAGCCTGCGCCAGGGCTCCCGGGCCCCGAAGCCGGTGCCCCTGGAGGAGATGCCCGACGTGCTGAGGGTGCTGCGCCGCCAGGCCCCCAGCCTGCAGCCCGGGAGCTGGGTGCGCATCAGGGCGGGCCTCTACAAGGATGACCTCGCTCAGGTGACCCGCTCCGAGCCCGGCAACGCCTCGGTCTTCCTCAAGATGATCCCTCGCCTCGACTACAGCCTGCTCCCGGCCCGCGGGGCCCCGACCCCCGGCTCGGGCAAGAGGAAGAGGCGCCCCAGGCCGCCCCCGAAACTCCTGGACGCCCAGAAGATCCGAGCCCTGGGAGGAAAGCTGGGCAGGGACGGAGACTTCCTCCTCTTCCGGGGGGACCGCTACAGCCCCGAGGGCTTCCTCTTCAAGACCTTCCCCCCTTCGGCCCTGGTGTGGGAGGGCGTCAGGCCGGCGCTGTCCGAGCTGCAGCACTTCCAGGAGCGCCCCGAAGCCCTGCAGGAGCTCGAGCTGCGCGTGGACGACGAAGACGGGGCGGCGGAGCGCCGCTTCGGGGCCGGAGACAGGGTGCGGGTGAGCGCGGGCGAGCTCATCCAGCTGCGGGGCCGGGTGCTGGGCGTGAGCGGCTCCCGGGTCACCATCATGCCCGAGCACGAGCTGCTCCGGGAGCCGCTGCAGCTGGCCGCCGGGGAGCTGAGCAAGCACTTCGAGGCGGGGGAGCACGTCCAGGTGCTGGCGGGCCGCTACCGGGGCACCACCGGCTTCGTCCTCAGAGTGGAGCCCGACTTTGTCCTGCTCCTGTCCGACCTGGACCGCGAGGAGCTCCACGTGCTCCCCGGGGACCTGCGGCTGTGCCCGGACACGGCGGCCCCGGAGGACGTGTGGGGCCGGCACCGCTGGGGGGAGCTGGTGCAGCTGAGCCCCAGCACGGTGGGCGTCATCGTGGGCCTGGACGCCTGCGCTCTGCGGGTCCTGGACATGCACGACCGGGTGGTCACCATGAGCCGCCAAGCCGTCACCGCCAGGAGGGACACCCGCATGGCCGTGGCCCTGGACGCCCAGCACCACAGCGTGCGCGTCCGGAACTCGGTCAGGGTGGTGGAGGGCCCGCGCTCGGGGCTCGAGGCCACGGTCCTCCACCTCTTTCGGGGAATCGCCTTCCTCCGCTCCAGGACGCTCCCGGAGCACGGGGGCCTGTTCGCCTGCAAGTGCCGCCACCTCCTGCTGGCGGGCGCGGTCCGGTCCAGCCGGGGCCGCGGATTCCCGGCAGGGGGCCCGGCTGCCGGCCCGAGCCCTCCCCCCGCCAGTCCCAGACAGCCTGGCCCCGCGGGCCGGGGGCGCCCGGCCTTGGAGACAGCGGCCGCCCGGGGGCCGGACAGGGGCTGGCGGGGTCGGGGCTCCTGGGGCCGTGGGGGTCGCCGTGGGCCTCCCCCACACAGGGGCCTCGTGGGCCAGTCGGTGCGCATCTGCCAGGGGGCCTACAAGGGCTACATCGGGCGCGTGAAGGACGTGAGGGAAAACTTGGCCCGCGTGGAGCTGCACTCCACCTGTCAGACCATTTCCGTGCATCCCCAGAGACTCGTCCCACTGGGCTCCGGGCGCCCCCCACTCTGGCCTGCCGCCTCGGACACTCCCCCCAGCTCCAGCTCCCAGACGCCCACCTACGACTCAGACTCCTCTGGCAGCTACAGTCCCATCCAGGCTGGGGGAGCTTGGGACCCCAGCATCGGGAACACCCCCTCCCGCCCATAGAACGAGCATCATCCATGATGGGGGTGGTGGAGGAGGAGGTGGTGATTGGGGGGTGAGGGTGCTGCTGGTGGTGGTGGTGAGGGAGGAGGAAGAAGAGAAGGGGGGGAGGAGGAGGAGGAAGAAGAAGAAAAGAAGAAGAAGAAGAAGAAGAAGAAGAAGAAGAAGAAGAAGAAGAAGAAGAAGAAGAAGAAGAAGAAGAAGAAGAAGAAGAAGAAGAAGAAGAAGAAGAAGAAGAAGAAGAAGAAGAAGAAGAAGAAGAAGAAGAAGAAGAAGAAGAAGAAGAAGAAGAAGAAGAAGAAGAAGAAGAGGAGGAGGAACAGGAGGAAGAGGAAGAAGAGGAGCAGGAGGAGGAGGGGTAGGCCGAGGAGGAGGATGATGAGGAAGAGCAGGAGGATGAGGAGGAAGAGAAGGAGGATGATAAGGAGGAGGAAGAAGAAAAAGAAAGAAGAAGAAGAAGAAGAAGAACAAGAAGAAGAACAAGAACAAGAACAAGAACAAGAAGAACAAGAACAAGAAGAACAAGAACAAGAACAAGAAGAAGACGACTCATGGAAATCTTTTATAGTATCTTGTTTATTCATATTGTTTATTATTTTAATACTTGTCTGTGTGATTCTTCCCATGCTGATGTTTTTCACCACTGATGTATACCTTCAATTAAGACAAAAAAAGTGGGAGAAATAGAGGGTCACAGATAATGGGGGAACTCTAGGCAAGCATAGTAAAACCATGTGTAGCTTGTGTACCCTATTCTTAAAGACCTGTGGGGATGGGGACTAACCCCAGAGATGACAGGCCAAATGATATATGGCAGATAGATGTTACATAAATGGGGGGAAACATGCCTTCATGTTAGAGCTGACAAACATTTGGGCTTTGTAGTTGCAACCTCTCTACAAAGGAAAGATGCTTCATGTGATCACTCATTTCATTGTTTTGCCTCTATGGGTATCCCACACACCATCAAGACTAATAATGGGCCCTCATACACCTCAGAAATATTAAAATAGTTCTTACAGGAATTTTCCATAGATCATATTTTGGGAATTCCTTACAACCCCACAGGACAGGTCACTGTAGAAAGGACAAATCAGATCCTGAAGAGATTCATCAAAAATCAGAAAGAGGGAGGAGGAGGTAGGGTTACTCAGAAAGACATAGATGAAGCATTGCATGCGATGAATTACTTACAATTTGATTCCAATGACTTAAGCCTGGCTATGGAGTATTCTCTGGTAAAAAGAGACAGAGAACCACTAAAAGATAACACCCCATCTTCCTTAAGAAGGCCCCTAAGAATGAGACCATGGTAATGAAAAAGGGTCCTGAAGGATGGGAGAGCCTCTAGAGTTCTAATTTGGGGACCGGGATATGCTTGTATCTCCACAGGAGAAAACCTTCAGCAGTGGATTTCTTCCAGACATCTCCAAATTGGCCAAAAACCAGAAGAGGAAAAGAAGGAAGATGAGGTGAGTGTCAATAAAAAGGAAGATGGGGCCCCAAGACAGCTAACAAGATGCCGTCTATACTTATGGGTCTGAGTCCTATACAGCTGGGACAAACAGCAGAACACCAAGGGTGAGCTATCGTGGACCCACCACGGCCGAGGATTTTCTCATGCTGGGAACACATACTGGATGTAGTGCTAGCAGGCAATTTGTCCCCAATAATCGGGGATGAACTTCACCTTGAGAAATACAGTGGCAGCATGGCATAGGTAAAGGACAACTCTTCTGGACTTGGGAATGGGCTTCATTTGGACTGGTCGCAAAGGAATAGTACCTATTGTGCACAAGTGGAGAGCGTGACTTTACAGTTGCCTTTTTCGGGTATGGGATATCATATAACACACATGCTGGGCATGCAGGGGACGCCCTGTCATAGAGACCCCATCATCCGTGCGGGAGGGCTGCCACAGTGTGTCTATGTAAAGGGGTCTCAGGTTGACCCTTCAGATCTTCATGCTGTGCTCATTCTCGTTCCTGTTTTACGCTTGCAGACTGGACATTGCAATCGCGGCATGAGGCTAAAGAGGACTTATGGCAGTCTCCCAGGACTTGTTTGGGGACCTTACAAAGGCAGTGCCTGGGAAGGTTGATGGAAAGCACAAGCTTCCCTGGGATACATTTTTGTCACTCAAGAATTGGGCTAGCAGTTTGTCACATGGAGAAACGTCGTGGGCCCTGGTTCTTGGACAAATGGCATGAGAACTGGCTACCGGCTCTATACTAAAGCTCGTCTGGGAGGGAGATATGCATTCCTGTGGGAGATTTTATGACTGGGACCAAGAAAACATTCGATTTCTGCAACGTTATTTGTTGGAATTGTACAGTCAATGATGGTTTAGAGAATGAAATTGAAAATCAGACTGCATTTGTTGTCCCTGAAGCTCATGTCACAGTGCTTCCTGGCAAAAGTGAGAAATGCTGTCCTACTAAAAGTGGTCATATGTTCAAAACCATCATAGAAAACAAGGAAACAGACCTGAGTCCCAGGGGAAAAAAGAGATGGATCAGCTGTGCCACATGCGGTAGCACTCTGTTGGTTTCACTTGTAGCTTCCCCCATCTCTCTTGCAATATCCACATCTAACGTACAAAACAGGAAAGTACCAGCTAGGTAGAGAGAGGAACCAGCCAGGAAAGTCCCAGTGGGGTTTGCCAGACAGACTAAGATGGGGCAACAATTGTGTCCCATGAAGAAAGACTTAAGGGAAGTGTTACTAGAAATAGGAGCAGAAGCAGAATTACTAAAAGTCCAGGCTGAATTACAATGGGACTAGAGATAGGCAAAGGATTGTGTCACCTCTTTGCTGTATAGTCATACAGGATAAGATTAACAATTGGGACAGTATCAAGAGCATTTCAATGGTTTATTTCTCAGGAACAGAATTGAAGATGGCATAGATTATGTCTAGCATCTGACACAGAGAAGGTTTCTCATGAAGATTTCAATCCAGATAAAACTGCTGGAAAAAAATACACATTGGTTTGATAAGACCTCTTCATGGTGCTTGGAATTAGAATCTTTGTTGCCCTGTGGCTTGTTGTGTTGTTACTACTGGGTTGTCCTGGAATCTTAGGATGCTTTGCCAGATATTTCTCCCCTGTCTTTTCAAAGGTTGTAACTCAAGAAAGGACTTCTTATCGAAAAGAAAACATTAGGGATTTGCTAAGTATGGGACTCTGCATAAAAGGAATACAGAGGCCATTTTTACCTTTGGTGCAAAATAAGTTTTTTGCCACGTTGCAGAAACACCCTTGTGGAGGAAAGAGCAGCGATGTGCCACTGGGAAAGGGGATGGTCTGAGGCTAACAGTGCAGTTTCTCATAAACAGGGATGGCTTGAAGGGCCTCCCCCCTGTGAGCGAGTTGCTCAAGTGGCTGGGTTGGCTCAATTCCCATTGGCAGATACTTGCACATGCCAAACCCATGAGCTGCTTCTCTGAAGGAGAGTAGCCCATCTGTGAAATAGGTTAGGCTCACAGGACAAAATAGTCAATTACTCTAATAACCTAGTATTTGACAAAGCCCTAAACCCCAGCTTTTAGGATAAAAACTCACCATTTGACCAAAACTGCTGGGAAAATTGGAAACGAGTATGGCAGAAACTGGGTATTAACCGACAGCTAATACCCTATGCTAACATAAACTTGAAATGGGGTCATGATATATACATAAGGGCAGCTACTTGGGGTAGAGCCAAGTTCAAATTTGGCCCCAGACACTTCCTGGTTGTGTCATCCTGGTCAAGGCACTTAACCCCAATTGACTCAGGGGAAAAAGAGTGATAGTAAAGGAAATTAGATGAACACATGATAGTTTACCTCTCAGATCTGTAGAAATAGGGAAGCACCTGTGAGGACTAGATGTAACTGCACAAAAGGGCAGGGGGGGCACAGTTCCATTAGGAAATATTAGGAGATTCCTGGACTCTGATTATGAAAAAAAGGAGAGAGAAAGGGAGGGAGGGAGGGAGGGAGGGAGGGAGGGAGGGAGAGAGAGAGAGAGAGAGAGAGAGAGAGAGAGAGAGAGAGAGAGAGAGAGAGAGAATATGAATGAGAATCAGAGGGATAACATAGGTCAGAAAGAGCAAGAGATTAAAAACACTATGAGAGTGAAAAAAAATAGAAAGAGGCAGAAAAAAGTGAGAGAGAGAAGAGAAGAAGGAGAAAAAGAAAAGGAGGAGAGGAGAGACAGACAGAGACAGAGAGCAAGAGAGAGTGAGAGACAATGAGAATCAGAGTGGAAACGTGGTTCCTTAAGAGCTAGAACTTAAAAAACACTTTCAGAGTGAAAAAAAAATACTCAGAAAAATGCAAAAAAAGTGAGAGAAAGAAACAGAAGAAAGAGTAAAAGCAAGAGCATGAGAGGAGAGAAAGACACACACACACACACACACACACACACACACACACACACACACACAGAGAGACAGAGAGAGAGACAGAGAGAGAGACAGAGAATCACAGAGGTTAAATAAGCCAGAAAGGCTAAAGAGTAAAAATAGAGACTAAGAAAAAGTGAAGAAAAAAAAAAACAGTCAGAAATGGACAGAAAGAGAGAAAAAGAGAGAGAAGCATATAAATAAAGCAAGCCAGAGAATGAAAAGGAGATTGAGAAAAAGGAGTAAGTCAGAGGGGCAGCATGGAGAGAAGAAGATAAGGGAGTGTGAGAAAGACAGAGAGAGACAGAGACAGACACAGAGAGATACACCTAGGTGTCAGAGTGGATAGAGCACCAGCCCTGAAGTCAGGAGGACCTGAGGTCAAATCTGGCCTCAGACTCTGAACACTTCCTGGTTGTGTGACCCTAGTCAAGTCACTTAACCCATATTGCCTCAGGGGAAAAAAGAGAGATAGTAAAGGAAATTAGATGAACAAATGACAGTTTACTTCTCAGATCTGTAGAAACAGGGAAGCACCTGTGAGGACTAGAAGTAACTGCACAAAAGGGCAGGGGGGCGCAGTTCTATTAGGAGACATTAGGAGATTCCTGGACTCGATTACAAAGTTCCCCCCTGGTTCCCTGAGGAAGGCTGCCATAATTGTGAGAGGGGGATGGGTTTCAGTCACAGCTCACCCATGACCATGAGCAATGCCCAGGAGAAATACAAACAAGCCATTCTACTGTCTATAATCTCATTAAACCAAGCCTGAAATCAGAACCAGAAAAAGAGGTCAGGGAGTTTACATTGAGGGCAAACAGGCCCATCTCTGAGCAGCAGAGGTCCCTCTACTGAGCCAGAGGAGGCAATGCTGAACGGCCTCGCCCTCCCCCCCCCCCCCCGTGAGGCTCCTGTGGGGGCTCTCCCAACACAAAGCCCAAAATGAAAGAAGAAATGAGGAAATGCGGAATCTGAAATCCAAAACAGAGACAAGCGCGACATCTAGCGGAACAAAAGCAAGAGGCACCAATTCTACTCCACCTTCCCTTCACAAAGTTGTGCTCCTGGCTAGAGATCAAGGAGACAGGGAGGGAGGGAAGGAGGGTGTCCTGTTAGAGAGGAGGATGAGACCCTTTGACCCCGGGCAGAGAAGAGGCAGGCAGGACGGCTCCCATTGGCCACTTACTCTGATCACAGAAATTTGCTTGAAGAGGAGAAAGCAGGGGCCTAACTGGGACACTAACAATCCCCCCTTCGGCCTGCTGGGAAACCTGTGCCAGGAACTTCCCAGTATTTCTCTCCAATGCTGGGTTTCTAACGTCGTTCAGAGAACCATTCCCAAAGTCAGAACCCAGAACAGTCAGGGAGGATCCCGAGGGATTTCACCTCCACAGCAAGTTTCACTAAGCAGAGTTTTTACATCCCAAACTCTGTCCCATGGGCCTGCAGAGCACAGCCCATGGCACAGGCAGGCTTGTCAGGCTGAAATCCTGCTCTGGGGACTTCTAAAAGGTACAGATCCCATTTACTGTTATACTCCTTACCCATGAGACCCTGAGGCACTTCTTAAATACAGGAGAATGCACAGTTTTCAGAGAATTTGCAGTTAGCCAGAAATCTAACAAACTTCCTGGGAGTTTTTGCAGTAGAACCTCGGATACAGCGTCCCAAGTGACTTTGCCTTAAAACAATCAGAGACTCGAAAAAGAAAAGCAACTATTCAGTTATTACCATGGTATAACCATAAGCTACTTCTCTAAATGATAGAAGCAAGTAAAGTGAAAGGATGTTCATTTAACCATCACGTGAGACAGAGAAGGTTGGAGGGTGAGCTCCAGTGAGTGGATTTGTTTTTCACTTCTAAGGAGCAGCCATGCCCAGTGAGGGAAGGGTGAACTAAGTCTATATCTTCCCAAGCCAATACAAATAACTGGTAGGCAGTTTTCTGTCCTAAATTTCAGATGAACCACCCAAAATCCCAATCAAAGACCTTCAGAAACCGAAAGGTGAGAGCCTGGAACCCTACAGCTAAAACCAAGCTTTTCCCAAACCAGACAAGTGCACAAACCAGGGCAATGGACCCCCAAGCAAGGGCTGAGTCCACTTCCCCTGCCCATACAACCCTTCTTTAAGAGTCCCTGAGGCAGGTAGGGAGAAGGCCCTGCTAGAGATTCCTTTAGCTCTCTGGTCCCATCCTTTAGGGAGGTGGTCAGTCTGAAATCCAAGGGGTGTCAAACCCCTGAGACCCTCCCTCTGAAGAGATCTTGCACAGTCCCACCTTGCCGTGCCCCATCAGGAATCCCAATCATGTCCAGGTTTCCATTTCCCAATAAAACATACTCATGGATCACCTCATGGCCGCTGCCTTCCTTTGAGTCAGTCTGCCAAAGCCCGCTGCTTTGTGTGGCTTTCCACTTCTCCTCCTCCATACCACGTGGTATCTCCCCTAAGTCCACCATGCTTCCTTTTCTTTATGGCTAACTAGCTTTTCGGGGGCTAAGTCCCTTTCAGAATTAAGCCTGCCAGCTAAGGGCATGCCCCAGCCTGGGGGGGGGGTTTCTTTCTCGTGGCAAAGAGAAAGTTCCACTCAGAAACTTGCCCTTTCCATCATTAATTATGAAAACTGCTTTCTATGCTCTCCCACTCTATTTCATACTGTATCCCACCATTTTGTCTACAACCTCTTCCCTAAAGTAATCCACTTTTGGCAAAGACAATGATTACCACGACTTCTTTCCGTGGCTCAATCCCTGCAGTTGGGTTCTGTCACCATCTCCTGTCACATCACCCACATCATTTGGGTCCTCGGACCTCATCACTGGGTGCCCGCCCAACATCCCACTCCGCTCTCTGTGCCCAACATCATAACCCACATCAAACTACTTACCAATTTTAGGTTTCAATATTACAACAATAGCCCCAAATAACTTATTCAGCAACCTCACAATTTTCCTAAGTGACAGAACATCATCTATGCTAAAGATAAGCAGGAAGCTCAGGTGATTTACAGCTGGGTTTCTTTCTTTCTTTCTTTTCTTTTTTTTCTTTTTTTTTTTTTTCCTGAGGAATTGGAGTTGTGACTTGCCTTGGAGTCATAAGGCTAGAAAATGTTGTGTCTGAGGGCAGATTTGAACAAAGGACCTCTTTTCTTCAGGGCTGGTGTTCTAGTCATTGGGCCACTTAGCTGCCCCAGAGCTTACATTTTGGGGGTTAAGATGTCTTTTATTATTCTTTGATGGTCTTGTGAGTTTCAATTTTTTAATTTAAGTTTTATTATTCCACCTAAATGTCCATAACTGTGGAAACCAAATGCCCATTGATTTCTCACAGTAAGGCTATGTTCCCCCCCTTGAGGACTACATTGAATACCAGAAATTTGGGGGTATTATTTAATCCTTTTCATTTTCTTTTGCAAACTTATCTTTGCTGAGATCCTGGAACCTTTGTTCTCTGACTCAGTCATTATTTTATGTCACTGGTAAATCTCCATTTAGGTTTGGATCTTTTGTTGGCCATCCCTGTACCAATTTCCCTTCTTAATCATCGGGGAATGGAACCAAGAACTCCCCTGACTCACAGATGAATGTAGGAAAGAATTATTTCACATTCTTGCAAGAATGGATGCACATAGCTCGTCTCTACCCCAGAGGAACTTACTTTCTAGAATTGGAAAGTAATGGGGAGGGCTGGGGGAAAAAACCAACTATTTTTTCCAAATCTCAGGCCACAGGACAGTTAGGTTGGGCAGTGGATAGAGCACCCGCCCTGAAGTCAGGAGGACCTGAGGTCAAATCTGGCCTCAGACTCTGAACACTTCCTGGTTGTGTGACCCTGGTCAAGTCATTTAACCCCAATTGCCTCAGAAAAGAAAAAAAGTATATTCAAGTCTCAGGCCACCATCCCTGATTGCAAAATCATGCTCTGCCTCCAAGGAGGCATTATATTCTTTGGGGGGAAGATGAACTTCACCCTTGATTACTTCCTGATGTCCTTGTGGGTTTCTGGTTCCTAATTTAAGTTTCATTTCTCCAATGTAATTATCAGAACTTTGGAAATAAATTGAACATCCATCCATTTCTCACAGGGAATGAAAGGATGTTTGAATTATTTGGACCTTTTTACATTTGTGTTCAGTCTCTTTATGCTACTGCTTAATTTTTGCAGAAGTTCCATATGTTGCAAAGAAATGTCCATATTCCTATTGTCCCATTTAGAAGATGGCTGGAAGTCCTTTACCTCCAGTTTCTTTAAACATTTATTCATCTCTTCTGCTTTCATCTCATTCCACATTTCTTCATTCCCCCTTTTTCCTTTTCCTTCTCTTGCAGATTCCCCTTCATCTCTTGCCATTCAACTAGTCATCCTCATTAGTTTTTTTTTTAAATTTCATCCATTTTTCTTCCCCTTTCCAATGAGCGTTTCTCTCCTTCCCCTCACTGTCCCTCTTCTCTTTCTGTTTAGCCTAGATTTTCTTTCTCTGACCCATTGCCTTTCTCTTTTCCCTGTAAACTTCCTACAGAGAAAGCCCCCAAGGTGACCCTTCAGAGCTCTGCCCTGTAGGCTCTTCCTGCCATTCCCACAGATTAGCCCTCTCAGAATCCCATGGAGAACCGCAGGGGTCAGAGAGAACACTGCTCCACTGCAGGGAACACTGCCTCCTGAGACTGACCCTCTTGTTCTCTTTTCCAATGGGACTAGCTGAAACTTTCTCAAAAAGTCCGTGAGACTAGACCTAAGTCACATGCTCCCTATTCCCAGAGGTCTGCAGAGCCAGAAGATCAGGCCTTGAGCCCCAGGTTACAGGAAGTCACATGATCTCTTCGCCTAGAAAACTCAAAGGGTCAGACCCTAAGTGAGTTACAAGAAGGGTTTCAGCACCCCGGTGACCACTGACCAACAGCTAAGTGTCAGGAATGTGTGTAGGATTATTCCAAGGCCAGGAGAATTTGAAATCATTGACACTGGGAAAGATAATGCAGAATGTTGGAGGGGATGTGGGAAAAAAGGGACACTGATACATGGTTGGTGGAATTGTGAATACATCCAGACATTTTGGAGAGCAATTTGGAACTGTGCTCCAAAAGTTATCAAACTGTGCATACCCTTTGACCCAGCAGTGTTACTACTGGGCTTCTATCCCAAAGAGATCTTAAAGAAGGGAAAGGGACCTGTATGTGCAAGAATGTTTGTGGCAACCCTTTTTGTAGTGGCCAGAAACTGGAAACTACGTGGATGCCCATCAATTGGAAAATAGCTGAATAAATAAATTGTGGTATATGAATATTATGGAATATTCTTGTTCTGTAAGAAATGACCAACAGGATGATTCCAGAAAGTCCTGGAGAGAATTACATGAACTGATGCTGAGTGAAATGAGCAGGACCAGGAGATCATTATATACTTCACAAAAACAATACTATATAATGATTAATTCTAATGGACGTGGCCCCTCTTCAACAATGACATGAACCAAATCAATTTCAATAGAGAAGTAATGAACTGAACCAGCTACACCCAGCAAAAGAACTCTGGGAGATGATTATGAACCACTACATAGAATTCCCAATCCCTCTATTTTTGTCTATTTTTGTGCCTCACACATAGTAGGCATTTAATAAATTTAATAAATAAAAGGAGGAGGATGAGGAGGAAGAGCAGGAGGAGAAGGAGGAAGAAGAAGAGAAGGATGTGGAGGAAGTGGAGGTGGAAGAGGAGGAGGAGGAGAACGAAGAAGAAGAAGAAGGAGAAGGAGAAGAAGGAGGAGAAGGAGAAGGCGCAGAAGGAGGAGATGGAGAAGGAGAAGGAGAAGTGAAGGTGGAAGAGGAGGAGGAGAAAGAAGAAGAGAAGGTGGAAGAACAGTAGGAGGAGGAAGAAGAGGAGGAGAAGGAAGATGAGGAGGAGCAGGAGGAGGAGGTGGTGGAGGTAGAGGAGGAGGAAGAGAAGGTGGGATATAAAGAGGAGGTGGGGAAGGTAGAGGTGGAGGTGGAAGAGGAGAAGATGGAAGAAGAGGAAGAGGAGGAGGAGGTGGAAGAGGAGGATGGGGAGGAGGAGGTGGAGGTGGAGGTGGAAGAGGAAGAGGAGAAGATGGAAGAACAGGAAGAGGAAGAAGAAGAAGGGAAGGTGGAAGAGGAGGAGGAGCAAGAGGAGGTGGAGGTAGACTAGGAGGAATAGTAAGAAGAACAGAAGGTGGTAGAGGAGGAGGAGGAGCAAAAAGAGAAGGAGAAAAAGGAGGAGGAGGAGTAAGTGGTGGAAGAGGAGAAGATGGAAGAACAGGAGGAGGAGGAATTGGTGGAAGAAGATGAGGAGGAGGTGGTGGAGGTGATGATGGTGGTGCTGGAGCAGGAGGAGAAGGAAGAAGAGAAGGTGGAAAAAGAGGAGGAGGAGGTGGAGCAAGTAATAGTGATGGCGATGGTGGTGGTGGTGTTGGAGGAGGTGGAAGAAGAAAATGTGGAAGAAGAGGAGGAGGTGGAGGTGGATAAAGATGAGGAGGACATGATGTAAGACGAAGAGGAGGAGGAGGAAGAGCAGGAGGAGGAGGTGGAGGAGAAAGTGTAGGTGGAGGAGTTGGAGGGAGACTAGGAGTAGGAAGAAGAATAGAAGGTGGCGGAGGAGAAGGAGGTGGAGGTGGAAGTTCAGATGGAAGAGGAGGAGGATGGGGAGGAGGAGGTAGAAGAGGAGAAGATGGAAGAACAGGAGGAGGGGGAAGAAAAGAAGGTGGAAGAGGAGGAGGTGGAGGTGGTAAAAGATGAGGAGGAGAAGATGGAAGAAGAGGAAAAGTAGGAGGAGAAGAAGAAGGAGGTGGAGATGGAGCTGCAAGAGGAGAAGATGGAAGAAGAGGAAGAGGAGGAGGAGGTGGAGGTGGAGGAGGAGGAGGAGGAAGAAGAGAAGGTGGATGAGGAGGAGGAGGAGGAGAAGGAAGAGAAGAAGGAGGTGGAGATGGAGCTGCAAGAGGAGAAGATGGAAGAACAGTAGGAGGAGGAAGAAGAAGAAGAAGAGAAGGTGGAAGAGGAGAAGGAGGAGCAGGAGGAGGAGGAGGTGGAGGTAGAGGAGGAGGAGGAAGAAGGGAAGGTGGAATAAAAAGAGGAGGTGGGGAAGGTAGAGGTGGAGGTGGAAGAAGAGAAGATGGAAGAAGAGGAAGAGGAGGAGGAGGCGGAGGTGAAAGAGGAGGAGGATGGGGAGGAGGAGGTGGAGGTGGAAGAGGAGAAGATGAAAGAACAGGAGGAGGAGGAAGAAGAAGAAGAAGAGAAGGTGGAAGAAGAGGAGGAGGAGGTGGATGTGGAGGTGAAAGAGGAGGAGGATGGGGAGGAGGAGGTGAAGATAGACTAGGAGGAGTAGGAAGAAGAAGAAAAGAAGGTGGCAGAGGAGGAGTAGGACGAGGAAGAGGAGGAGGACGTAGAGGAGTAGGAAGAAGAGAAAGTGGAATAAAAAGAGAAGGTGGGGAAGGTAGAGGAGGTAGAAGAGGAGAAGATGGAAGAAGAGAACGTCGCAGAGGAGGACGATGTGGAGGTGGGAAAAATGAGGAAGAGGAGATGGAAGAAGAGAGGAGGAAGAAGAAGAGAAGGTGGAAGAGGAGGAGGAGGAATAGGAGGAGGAGGAGGAGGAGGAGGTGGAGGTGGAAGAGGAGAAGGTGGCAGAGGAAGAGGAGAAGGAGGAACTGGAGGAGGAAGATGGAGGAGGTGGAAGTTGAGGAGTCTGAGGAGGTGGAGGTTGAGGAGTCAGTGGAGGTGGAGGTGGAGATGGAAGTAGTATTGGAGGAGGAGGAAGAGAAGGAGGAGGAGGTGGTGGTGGTAGAGGAAGAGGAGGAAAAGGAGAAGTAGGAGGAGGTAATGGTGATCATGGAAAAGGAGGAGGAGGAGGAGGAGGAGGTTGTTGGGGTGGAGGTGGAAGAAGAAAAGAAGGATGAGGGATTGGAGGAGTTTATGGTGGTGGTGGTGGTAACAAGAGGAGGAGGAGGAGGAGGTGGTGACTTCGGTGGTGGTGGTAGAGGAAGAGAAGGAAGAGGAGGCAGCAGCACCAGGCACTGGGGCTCCTAGCATCCTGGGAGTGAACTGTGTTCCCTTTGTTGAAACTTTTGTTCTTGCTTCTTTGTTCTATTGCTGGAGGGAATGTAGGAGCGAGGAAAGGAAGTCTTTTACCATGCTCCTAGCTTCCTCTTTTGTTATCCCAAATTGTAAACATAAATCTTGAGCAATCTGATGATATATAGAATGAAATTCTTGGGCTGGCTGAATTAGAAGAGTCTTGGCTAACATGCTTAGAATGTTATCTGCTTTTGAATTACCATCAAAAATACGACCTGGAAGTCCAGTAAGAGAGTGGATATGCAAGATATAAATCTTACCTAGATGCTTTCTCACTTGCTCTTCAAGTTCCTTAGAGAGCTGATATATATTAGAGGCTACAAATTTTATTTGGCTGTGGCAATTCTTTGCACCACACCTACTAGATAAGCGGAATCAGATAGTATATTTATATCTCCTGGATAATAAGTGAGAGCTAGAAGGATTGCATACAATTCAGTCTGCTGAGTGGACTTCTGAAAGGAAGTTCTGACTCCTGATTTAAAATTGTCAGTAGAGTATACAGAACAAATGATATGTTTGGATGCATCTGTAAAGATGTACAGATATAGAATATCATATGAAATAATTAGAAAAAATGCATCATTTAATAATAATTGCTGAAAAACTGAAAAAAGAGTTTGGCAAAAATTAGATTCTGATCAACACATTATATACTATGTACCACTCCAAATTTGTATGGAAGTCGAATATGTCAAGTCATACCATTAAAGAAAGAGAGAAATAAAATTAGGAAAGCTAAGTCAGTTATATTCCTCAAATATGTTGCTGGGTAAACATTTGATTCTGATAAACATATACTACATAACACTCCCCATTTTCTTCAAGAATCTATCGCCAATTAGGGAATAGCCAGATTATCTTTAATGGAAACCCGTGTGTAAAATTTGGAGCTGTGGCCAATAAAATTGGCCACTCTGGGATGGTTTCACAGCATACAGTCATTGGTGCATTTGTATGAAAGGTGTATATCTAGTTACGTCTTATCCCAGATAATTGTACTGCTCACTTAAAAGCCTTTAACAAAATTCTAACGACAAGCACTGGGTAAGGAGTAAGGCTTTGTTCTGGTTGTGCTGGGAAGTTCACCCACTTTATCGCACTGTCTGCCTGATGAAGGACTGCTGTGGGTGCCTCTTTTGTAGCAAAAAGACTGATTTTCTAAGGGTTTTTAAATGACTCTTTGTCATTTGTCCATTCATATCTTTTATAAGGCTCAGCTAAGTTAACACTGGGCATTGAAAAGGCAAATCTTTTTTATATCCTCTTTATCTAGAGGGATAGAATAGAAACGAGTCTTAATGTCTATAACCCAAAGAGGCCATTCCCTAGGCAACTGAGTAGGAGATGGAAGTCCATACTGAAGAGTTCCCATAGTTTCCATTGTTGATTTACTTTTCTTAAATCATTCAACGTCCTCCATTTTCCAGATTTCTTTCTTACAACAAATACAGGGGAATTTCAAGGACTTAGAGAAGGTTATAAGTGTCCTTGGTCAAGTTGCTCCTGTACTGTATCTAATAAGGCCTGAATTTAATTGCTAACTAAGGGCCACTGTTCTATCAGTTTTCCAATGAATGAATGAATAGCTTTTCTTTTTATATTATTTGCTCCAGATTTTATTTTTTCAAAGGGAATATTGGTGATTTTTGTGGCTATATTTCCTATCCTGCTATTTTTATGAAAATATTACTTATATTATTCACTAGCTTCTTTTCTAATTCTCTAAGATATTCTAAGTAAAATATCATGCTTTTATTCTATAGGGATAATTTTTCTTTTCTTTACCTTTCATTTCTTTCTCTTGTCATTGCTATTGCCAATATTTCTAGAACAACAAAGATTAACATTTGGGAGAAGAAGCTTCCTTGCTTTACCCCTGAAATCCTTGGAAATCCTTCTAGCATTTCCCTCTTGAATAAAAATAATCTTGGGATTTAGAGATGTCCTTTCATTTCAACTATGTTCAAATGGCCTATGACTTTGACCAATATAGGTTTAAGCATAAATAAGTGTTATATTTTTGTTATAAGATGATTTAGGGAATAAAATATCATTGGACTTGGAGATAGAAATTCTGGAGTTAACATCCTGCATGAGATCTTTAGTAGCTGTGTGATTTTGAGCAAGCCATTTAATTTATCTTAACCTAGATTTTCTCATTTGTAAGATGAGAATAATGATAAACTTGTTTGCTCAGAGGAATACTTTTTGCACAGAAATCACTATTTCCATACAGGTATAATGATCTGCAAAGAGGTAGTTATTTGTAAAGAGGTACACATCTTTACACAGAAGTAGTTATAACCATACAGGTATGATTATTTGCACAGAGATGCAAGTATTTGTACAGAGGTACTTATATTTACAAAGAGGTACTGTTATTTACACAGAGGTACAGTTATTTGTCCTGAAGTACAATTATTTACACAGAGGGACACTTACGTCCACAGAGGTACATGTATTTTAGCACAGATACACTTATTTGTGCAGAGCTATACTTTTTTCCACAGGTGTTACACAGTAGAAGTACTTTCAACAGAGGTACCCTTATTTGAAAAGAGATACCCTTATTTGCAGGATGATGACCTTATTTGCAGAGAGATACACTTATGTGCAGGGAGATGCCCTTATTTGCAGGGAAGATGCCCTTATTTGCAGGGAGATACCCTTATTTGCAGGGAGATGCCCTTATTTGCAGGGAGATGCCCTTATTTGCAGGGAGATGCCCTTATTTGCAGGGAGATACACTTATATGCAGAGAAGGACACTTATTTGCAATAAGGAACACTTTTTAGCAGAGTGATGGTTATTTCCAAGCAGGTAAAATTATCTGAACAGAGATAATTATTTACACAGAGGTAGTTATTTCCAAAGAGGCAGAGTTACTTTAACAGAGGAACACGTTTTTCCGCAGAGGTACACTTATTTGTACAGAACTATATTTATGTCCACAGAGGTAATTCTTTACATACATATGTAATTGTTTGCAGAGTGGTAATTTGTACAAGTGTACATTTATTACAACAGAGGTAACCTTATTTGCACAGATGTCGTTTTTTGTTGTTGTTGTTTTGGGGGTTTTTATTATTATTATTTTTTGTTGTTGTTGTTGTTGTTTTTTTGCACAGAGTTACACTTATTTGCCGAGACATAAACTCATTTCCACAGAGCTATACTTTTTGCCCAAAGACGTTATTTCCATTCCGGTATAATATGCACAGAGATATTTATTTGTAAAGAGGTACAAATCTTTACACAGAAGTAGTTATATCCATACAAGTATAATTATTGGCACAGAGTTGCACTTATTTACACAGATGTGCAAAGGTACAGTTATTACACAGAGGTATGTATTTTATCACAGATACATTTATTTGTTCAGAGCTATACCTTTTTCCACAGGTGTTACACAGTGGAAATAATTTGAACACAGGTACCCTTTTTGAGCAGAGTTATCCTTATTTGCAGAGACATGCCCTTATTTGTAGGGAGATGCACTTATTTGCAGAGAGATGCGCTTATTTGCATATAGTTACACTTATATACAGAGAGGTACAGTTATTTACACAGAGGTACACTTATTTGCAAAGAGGAACACTTTTTTGCAGAGGGATTGTTATTAACATGCAGGTATAATCATCTACACAGAGGTAATTATTTGCACAGATGTACACTTATTTCCTCAGGAGTATAATTACTTGCAGAGAGGCAGTTATTTCCATAGAGGTATAGTAATTTGCACAGAGGTGCACTTATTTACACAGATGTGCAAGTATTTACACATAGGTACTGTTACTTACACAGAGGTACAGTTACTACACGGAGGTATAGGAATTTTAGCAAAGATACACTTGTTTGTTCAGAGGTATACTTTTTTCCGCAGGTGTTACACAGTGGAAATAATTTGAACACAGGTACCCTTTTTGAACAGAGGTGCCCTTATTTGCAGAGACATGCCCTTATTTGCAAGAAGAAGCCCTTATTTGCAGTGAGATGCACTTATTTGCAGGGAGATAAACTTATTTGCAGAGAGGTACAATTATATACAGAGGGGTACACATATTTACACAGAGGTACACTTATTTGCAAAGTGGAACGATGTTTTGCAGAGGGAAAGTTATTTCCCTGCAGGTATAATCATCTACACAGAGGTAAATATATGCAAAGATGTACACTTATTTTCACAGGAATATACTTACTTGCACAGAGGCAGTTATTTCCATACAGGTATAGTAATTTGCACAGAGGTACACTTTGTTACACAGAGGTACACTTACTTGCAGGGAGATGCCCTTATTTTCAGGGAGATGCCCTTAATTGGAGGGAGATGCCCTTATTTGCAGGGAGAAGCCCTTAATTGAAGGGAGATGCCCTTATTTGCACGGAAATGCCCTTATTTGCAGGGAAATGCCCTTATTTGTAGGGAGATACCCTTATTTGGAGAGAGGTACACTTATATGCAGAGAAGGACACTTATTTGCACAGAGGTACACTTATTCGCAACAAGGAACACTTTTTAGCAGAGGGATCATTAATTCCTTACAGGTAAAATTATCTGAACAGAGGTAATTGTTTGCACACAGGTAGTTATTTCCAAAGAGGCAGAGTTACTTTAACAGAGGAACACGTTTTTCCACAGAGGTACACTTATTTGTACAGAACTATATTTATGTCCACAGAGGTAGTTCTTTACATACATATGTAATTGTTGGCAGAGTGGTAATTTGTACAAGTATACATTTATTTCAACAGAAGTAACCTTATTTGCACGGATGTATTTTTTTTTTGGCTTTTTTTGTTGTGTTTTTGCACATAGGTACACTTATTTGCCGAAAGATAAACTTATTTGCACAGAGGTATACTTTTTGTTCAGAGACGTTATTTCCATTCAGGTATAATTATCTGCACAGAGATATTTATTTGGAAAGAGGTACAAATCTTTACAAAGAAGAAGTTATATCCATACAGGTATAAAAATTGGCACAGAGGTGCACTTATTTACACAGAGGTGCAAGTATTTGCACAGAGGTACTATTATTTACACAGAGGTACAGTTATTACACAGAAGTATATGTATTTTAGCACAGATACATTTATTTGTTCAGAGTTATACTTTTTTTCCACAGATGTTACACAGTGGAAATAATTTGAACACAGGTACCCTTTTTGAACAGAGGTACCCTTATTTGCAGAGACATGCCCTTATTTACAGGGAGATGAACATATTTGCAGGGAGATATCCTTATTTGCAGGGAGATAAACTTATTTGCAGATAGGTACAATTATATACAGAGGGGTACACATATTTACACAGAGGTACACTTATTTGCAAAGTGGAACGATTTTTTGCAAAGGGATCGTTATTTCCATGCAGGTATAATTATCTACACAGATGTAAATATTTGCAAAGATGTACACTTATTTCCACAGGAATATACTTACTTGCACAGAAGCAGTTATTTCCATACAGGTATAGTAATTTGCCCAGAGGTACACTTTGTAACACAGAAGTACACTTCCATGCAGGGAGATGCCCTTATTTTCAAGGAGATGTCCTTAATTGAAGGGAGATGCCCTTAATGGGAGGGAGATGCCCTTATTTGCAGGGAGATGCCCCTAATTGGAGGGAGATGCCCTAATCTGTAGGGTGATACCCTTATTTGGAGATAGGTACACTTATTTGCACAGAGGTACACTTATTTGCAACAAGGAACATTTTTAGGAAAGGGTTTCATGAATTCCTTAGAGGTAAAATTATTTGAACAGAGGTAATTATTTGCACAGAGGTAGTTATTTCCATAGAGGCAGAGTTACTTTAACAGAGGAACACGTTTTTTCGCAGAGGTACATTTATTTGTACAGAACGAAATTTATATCCACAAAGATAGTTCTTTACATACATATGTAATTGTTTGCATAGTGGTAATTTGTACAAGTGAACATTTATTTCAACAGAGGTAACCTTATTTGCACAGATGTAGTTTGTTTGTTTTTTTTCGTTGTTTTGGGTTTTTTTTTTTTTTTGGTTGTTTTTTTTGCACAGAGGTACACTTATTTGCCAAGAGATAAACTTATTTGCACAGAGGTATACTTTTTGCCCAGAGACATTATTTCCATTCAGATAATTATCTGCACAGAGATATTTATTTGGAAAGAGGTACAAATCTTTACACAGAAGTAGTTATATCCATACAGGTATAATTATTGAAACAGAGGTGCACTTATTTACACAGAGCTGCAAGTATTTGCACAGACGTACTGTTATTTACACAGAGGTACAGTTATTACACAGAAGTATGTGTATTTTAGCACAGATACATTTATTTGTTCAGAGCTATACTTTTTTCCACACATGTTACACAGTGGAAATAATTTGAACACAGTTGCCCTTTTTGAACAGACGTACCCTTATTTGCAGAGACATGCCCTTATTTGCAGGGAGATGAACTTATTTGCAGGGAGATATCCTTATTTGCAGGAGATATACTTATTTGCAGATAGGTACAATTATATACAGAGGGGTACACTATGTAACACAGAGGTACACTTCCATGCAGGGAGATGCCCTTATTTGCAGGCAGATGCCCCTAATTGGAGGGAGATGCCCTTATTTGTAGGGAGATACCCTTATTTGGAGATAGGCACACTTATATGCAGAGAACGACCGTTATTTGCACAGAGGTACAGTTATTTGCAACAAGGAACACTTTTTAGGAGAGGGATCATGAATTCCTTACAGGTAAAATTATCTGAACAGAGGTAATTATTTGCACAGAGGTAGTTATTTCCATATAGGCAGAGTTACTTTCACAGAAGAACACGTTTTTCCTCAAAGGTACACTTATTTGTACAGAACTAAATTTATGTCCACAGAGGTAGTTCATTACATACATATGTAATTGTTTGCAGAGTGGTAATTTGTACAAGTGAACATTTATTTTAACAGAGGTAACCTTATTTGCACAGATGTAGTTTTTTTTCATTGTTTTGGTTTTTTTTTTTGTTTTTTGGTTGTTTTTTTGCACAGAGGTACTTATTTGCCGAGAGATAAACTTATTTGCACAGAGGTATACTTTTTACCCAGAGACATTATTTCCATTCAGGTATAATCATCTGCAAAAAGATGTTTATTTGGAAAGTGGTACAAATCTTTACACAGAAATAGTTATATCCATACAGGTATAATTATTGGCACAGAGGTGCACTTATTTACACAGAGTTGCAAGTATTTGCACAGAGGTACTGTTATTTACACAGAGGTACAGTTATTACACAGAAGTATATGTATTTTAGCACAGATACATTTATTTGTTCAGAGCTATACTTTTTTCCACACATGTTACACAGTGGAAATAATTTGAACACAGGTACCCTTTTTGAACAGAGGTACCCTTATTTGCAGAGACATGCCCTTATTTGCAGGGAGATGAACTTATTTACAGGGAGATGCACTTATTTGCAGGGAGAAAAACTTATATGCAGATAGGTACAATTATATACAGAGGGTTACACTATGTAACACAGAGGTACACTTCCATGCAGGGAGATGCCCTTATTTGCAGGGAGATGCCCCGAATTGGAGGGAAATGCCCTTATTTGTAGGGAGATACCCTTATTTGGAGATAGGCACACTTATATGCAGAGAAGGACAGTTATTTGCACAGAGGTACACTTATTCGCAACAAGGAACACTTTTTAGGAGAGGGATCATGAATTCCTTACAGGTAAAATTATCTGAACAGAGGTAATTATTTGCACAGAGGTAGTTATTTCCATGGAGGCAGAGTTACTTTCACAGAGGAACACGTTTTTCCGCAGAGGTACACTTCTTTGCGCAGAACTAAATTTATGTCCACAGAGGTAGTTCTTTACATACATATGTAATTGTTTGCAGAGTGGTAGTTTGTACAAGTGTACTTTTATTTCAATAGAGGTAACCTTATTTGCAAAGATGTAGTTTTTTTTTTTGGGGGGGTTTAGTTGTTTTTTTGCACAGAGGTACACTTATTTACCGAGAGATAAACTTATTTGTACAGAGGTATACTTTTTGTTCAGAGACGTTATTTCCATTCAGGTATAATTATCTGCACATTGATATTTATTTGTAAAGAGGTACAAATCTTTACACAGAAGTAGTTATATCCATACAGGTATAATTATTGGCACAGAAGTGCACTCATTTACACAGATGGGCAAGTATTTGCACAGACGTACTGTTATTTACACAGAGGTACAGTTATTACACAGAATTATATGTATTTTAGCACAGATACATTTATTTGTTCAGAGTTATACTTTTTTCCACAAATGTTACACAGTGGAAATAATTTGAACACAGGTACCCTTTTTGAACAGAGGTACCCTTATTTGCACAGACATGCCCTTATTTGCAGGGAGAAGCACTTATTTACAGGGAGACGCACTTATTTGCAGGGAGATATACTTATTTGCAGGGAGAAAAACTTATATGCAGATAGGAACAATTATATACAGAGGGGTACACATATTTACACAGAGGTACACTTATTTGCAAAGTGGAAAGATTTTTTGCAAAGGGATCGTTATTTCCATGCAGGTATAATTATCTACACAGAGGTAAATATTTGTAAAGATGTACACTTATTTTCACAGGAATATACTTACTTCCACAGAGGCAGTTATTTCCATACAGGTATAGTAATTTGCACAGAGGTACACTTTGTTACATAGAGGTACACTTACTTGCAGGGAGATGCCTTATTTTCAGGGAGATGGCCTTAATTGGAGGGAGATGCCCTTATTTGCAGGGAGATGCCCTTATTTGTAGGGAGATACCCTTATTTGGAGATAGGCACACTTATATGCACAGAAGGACACTTATTTGCACAGAGGTACACTTATTCGCAACAAGGAACACTTTTTAGCAGAGGGATCATTAATTCCTTACAGGTAAAATTATCTCAACAGAGGTAATTTTTTGCACACAGGTAGTTATTTCCATAGAGGCAGAGTTGCTTTAACAGAGGAACACGTTTTTCCGGACAGGTACACTTATTTGCATAGAACTAAATTTATGTCCACAGAGGTAGTTCTTTACATACATATGTAATTGTTGGCAGAGTGGTAATTTGTACAAGTATACATTTATTTCAACAGAGGTAACCTTATTTGCACGGATGTAGTTTTTTTTTTTTTTTTGGCTTTTTTTGGTTGTTTTTTTGCACAGAGGTACACTTATTTGCCAAGAGATACACTTATTTGCACAGAGTTATACTTTTTACCCAGAGACGTTATTTCCATTCAGGTATAATTATCTGCACATTGATATTTATTTGGAAAAAGGTACAAATCTTTACACAGATCTAGTTAGATCCATACGGGTATAATTATTGGCACAGAGGTGCACTTATTTACACAGATGGGCGAGTATTTGCACAGATGTACTGTTATTTACACAGAGGTCCAGTTATTACAAAGAATTATATGTATTTTAGCACAGATACATTTATTTGTTCGGAGTTATACTTTTTTCCACAGATGTTATACAGTGGAAATAATTTGAACACAGGTACCCTTTTTGAACAGAGGTACCCTTATTTGCAGAGACATGCCCTTATTTGCAGGGAGATGAACTTATTTGCAGGGAGATGAACTTATTTGCAGGGAGATAAACTTATTTACATGGAGATAAACTTATTTGCAGATAGGTACGATTATATACAGAGGGGTACACATATTTACACAGAGGTACATTTATTTGCAAAGTGGAACGATTTTTTGCAAAGGGATCGTTATTTCCATGCAGGTATAATTAACTACACAGATATAAATATTTGCAAAGATGTACACTTATTTCCACAGGAATATACTTACTTACACAGAAGCAGTTATTTCCATACAGGTATAGTAATTTGCCCAGAGGTACACTTTGTAACACAGAGGTACACTTCCATGCAAGGAGATGCCCTTATTTTCAGGGAGATGCCCTTAATTGGAGGGAGATGCCCTTATTTGCAGGGAGATGCCCCTAATTGGAGCAAGATGCCCTTATTTGTAGGGAGATACCCTTATTTGGAGATAGGTACACTTATATGCAGAGAAGGACACTTATTTGCACAGAGGTGCACTTATTTGCAACAAGGGACACTTTTTAGGAGAGGGATCATGAATTCCTTACAGGTAAAATTATCTGAACAGAGGTAATTATTTGCACAGAGGTAGTTATTTCCATATAGGCAGAGTTACTTTTAACAGAGGAACACGTTTTTCCACAGAGGTACACTTATTTGTACAGAACTAAATTTATGTCCACAGAGGTAGTTCTTTACATACATATGTAATTGTTTGCAGAGTGGTAGTTTGTACAAGTGTACTTTTATTTCAATAGAGGTAACCTTATTTGCACAGATGTAGTTTTTTTTTTTTCGTTGTTTTGGGTTTTTTTTTTTGGTTGTTTTTTTCTCAGAGTACACTTATTTGCTGAGAGATAAACTTATTTGCACAAAGGTATACTTTTTGCTCAGAGATGTTATTTCCATTTACGTGTAATTATCTGCACAGAGATATTTATTTGGAAAGTGGTACAAATCTTTACACAGAAGTAGTTATATCCATACAGGTATAATTATTGGCACAGAGTTGCACTTATTTACACAGAGTTGCAAGTATTTGCACAGAGGTACTGTTATTTACACAGAGGTACAGTTATTACACAGAAGTATATGTATTTTAGCACAGATACATTTATTTGTTCAGAGCTATACTTTTTTCCACACATGTTACACAGTGGAAATAATTTGAACACAGGTACCCTTTTTGAACAGAGGTACCCTTATTTGCAGAGACATGCCCTTATTTGCAGGGAGATGAACTTATTTACAGGGAGATGCACTTATTTGCAGGGAGAAAAACTTATATGCAGATAGGTACAATTATATACAGAGGGTTACACTATGTAACACAGAGGTACACTTCCATGCAGGGAGATGCCCTTATTTGCAGGGAGATGCCCCGAATTGGAGGGAAATGCCCTTATTTGTAGGGAGATACCCTTATTTGGAGATAGGCACACTTATATGCAGAGAAGGACAGTTATTTGCACAGAGGTACACTTATTCGCAACAAGGAACACTTTTTAGGAGAGGGATCATGAATTCCTTACAGGTAAAATTATCTGAACAGAGGTAATTATTTGCACAGAGGTAGTTATTTCCATGGAGGCAGAGTTACTTTCACAGAGGAACACGTTTTTCCGCAGAGGTACACTTCTTTGCGCAGAACTAAATTTATGTCCACAGAGGTAGTTCTTTACATACATATGTAATTGTTTGCAGAGTGGTAGTTTGTACAAGTGTACTTTTATTTCAATAGAGGTAACCTTATTTGCAAAGATGTAGTTTTTTTTTGGGGGGGGTTTAGTTGTTTTTTTGCACAGAGGTACACTTATTTACCGAGAGATAAACTTATTTGTACAGAGGTATACTTTTTGTTCAGAGACGTTATTTCCATTCAGGTATAATTATCTGCACATTGATATTTATTTGTAAAGAGGTACAAATCTTTACACAGAAGTAGTTATATCCATACAGGTATAATTATTGGCACAGAAGTGCACTCATTTACACAGATGGGCAAGTATTTGCACAGACGTACTGTTATTTACACAGAGGTACAGTTATTACACAGAATTATATGTATTTTAGCACAGATACATTTATTTGTTCAGAGTTATACTTTTTTCCACAAATGTTACACAGTGGAAATAATTTGAACACAGGTACCCTTTTTGAACAGAGGTACCCTTATTTGCACAGACATGCCCTTATTTGCAGGGAGAAGCACTTATTTACAGGGAGACGCACTTATTTGCAGGGAGATATACTTATTTGCAGGGAGAAAAACTTATATGCAGATAGGAACAATTATATACAGAGGGGTACACATATTTACACAGAGGTACACTTATTTGCAAAGTGGAAAGATTTTTTGCAAAGGGATCGTTATTTCCATGCAGGTATAATTATCTACACAGAGGTAAATATTTGTAAAGATGTACACTTATTTTCACAGGAATATACTTACTTCCACAGAGGCAGTTATTTCCATACAGGTATAGTAATTTGCACAGAGGTACACTTTGTTACATAGAGGTACACTTACTTGCAGGGAGATGCCTTATTTTCAGAGAGATGGCCTTAATTGGAGGGAGATGCCCTTATTTGCAGGGAGATGCCCTTATTTGTAGGGAGATGCCCCTAATTGGAGGGAGATGCCCTAATCTGTAGGGTGATACCCTTATTTGGAGATAGGTACACTTATTTGCACAGAGGTACACTTATTTGCAACAAGGAACATTTTTAGGAAAGGGTTTCATGAATTCCTTAGAGGTAAAATTATTTGAACAGAGGTAATTATTTGCACAGAGGTAGTTATTTCCATAGAGGCAGAGTTACTTTAACAGAGGAACACGTTTTTTCGCAGAGGTACATTTATTTGTACAGAACGAAATTTATATCCACAAAGATAGTTCTTTACATACATATGTAATTGTTTGCATAGTGGTAATTTGTACAAGTGAACATTTATTTCAACAGAGGTAACCTTATTTGCACAGATGTAGTTTGTTTGTTTTTTTTCGTTGTTTTGGGGGTTTTTTTTTGGTTGTTTTTTTGCACAGAGGTACACTTATTTGCCAAGAGATAAACTTATTTGCACAGAGGTATACTTTTTGCCCAGAGACATTATTTCCATTCAGATAATTATCTGCACAGAGATATTTATTTGGAAAGAGGTACAAATCTTTACACAGAAGTAGTTATATCCATACAGGTATAATTATTGAAACAGAGGTGCACTTATTTACACAGAGCTGCAAGTATTTGCACAGACGTACTGTTATTTACACAGAGGTACAGTTATTACACAGAAGTATGTGTATTTTAGCACAGATACATTTATTTGTTCAGAGCTATACTTTTTTCCACACATGTTACACAGTGGAAATAATTTGAACACAGTTGCCCTTTTTGAACAGACGTACCCTTATTTGCAGAGACATGCCCTTATTTGCAGGGAGATGAACTTATTTGCAGGGAGATATCCTTATTTGCAGGAGATATACTTATTTGCAGATAGGTACAATTATATACAGAGGGGTACACTATGTAACACAGAGGTACACTTCCATGCAAGGAGATGCCCTTATTTGCAGGCAGATGCCCCTAATTGGAGGGAGATGCCCTTATTTGTAGGGAGATACCCTTATTTGGAGATAGGCACACTTACATGCAGAGAAGGACACTTATTTTCACAGAGGTACAGTTATTTGCAACAAGGAACACTTTTTAGCAGAGGGATCATGAATTCCTTACAGGTAAAATTATCTGAACAGAGGTAATTATTTGCACAGAGGTAGTTATTTCCATATAGGCAGAGTTACTTTCACAGAAGAACACGTTTTTCCTCAAAGGTACACTTATTTGTACAGAACTAAATTTATGTCCACAGAGGTAGTTCATTACATACATATGTAATTGTTTGCAGAGTGGTAATTTGTACAAGTGAACATTTATTTTAACAGAGGTAACCTTATTTGCACAGATGTAGTTTTTTTTCGTTGTTTTGGTTTTTTTTTTTTTTTTGGTTTTTTGGTTGTTTTTTTGCACAGAGGTACTTATTTGCCGAGAGATAAACTTATTTGCACAGAGGTATACTTTTTACCCAGAGACATTATTTCCATTCAGATATAATCATCTGCAAAAAGATGTTTATTTGGAAAGTGGTACAAATCTTTACACAGAAATAGTTATATCCATACAGGTATAATTATTGGCACAGAGGTGCACTTATTTACACAGAGTTGCAAGTATTTGCACAGAGGTACTGTTATTTACACAGAGGTACAGTTATTACACAGAAGTATATGTATTTTAGCACAGATACATTTATTTGTTCAGAGCTATACTTTTTTCCACACATGTTACACAGTGGAAATAATTTGAACACAGGTACCCTTTTTGAACAGAGGTACCCTTATTTGCAGAGACATGCCCTTATTTGCAGGGAGATGAACTTATTTACAGGGAAATGCACTTATTTGCAGGGAGAAAAACTTATATGCAGATAGGTACAATTATATACAGAGGGGTACACTATGTAACACAGAGGTACACTTCCATGCAGGGAGATGCCCTTATTTGCAGGGAGGTGCCCCTAATTAGAGGGAGATGCCCTTATTTGTAGGGAGATACCCTTATTTGGAGATAGGCACACTTATATGCAGAGGACCGTTATTTGCACAGATGTACACTTATTTGCAACAAGGAACACTTTTTAGGAGAGGGATCATGAATTCCTTCCAAGTAAATTTATCTGAACAGAGGTAATTATTTGCACAGACGTAGTTATTTCCATAGAGGCAGAGTTACTTTAACAGAGGAACACATTTTTCTGCAGAGGTACACTTATTTGTACAGAACTAAATTTATGTCCACATAGGTAGTTCTTTACATACATATGTAATTGTTTGCAGAGTGGTAATTTGTACAAGTGAACATTTATTTCAACAGAGGTAACCTTATTTGCACAGATGTAGTTTTTTTTTTCGTTGTTTTGGTTTTTTTTTTTTTTTTGGTTGTTTTTTTGCACAGAGGTACACTTATTTGCCAAGAGATAAACTTATTTGTACAGAGGTATACTTTTTGCCCAGAGACGTTATTTCCATTCAGGTATAATTATCTGCACAGAGATATTTATTTGGAAAAAGGTACAAAACTTTAGAGAGATGTAGTTATATCCATACAGGTATAATTATTGGCACAGAAGTGCACTTATATACACAGATGGGCAAGTATTTGAACAGAGGTACTGTTATTTATACAGAGGTACAGTTATTACACAGAAGTATATGTATTTGAGCACAGATACATTTATTTGTTCAGAGCTATAATTTTTTCCACAGGTGTTACACAGTGGAAATAATTTGAACACAGGTACCCTTTTTGAACAGAGGTACCCTTATTTGCAGAGACATTCCCTTATTTGCAGGGAGAAGCCCTTATTTGCAGGGAGATGCACGTATTTGCAGGGAGATATACTTATTTGCAAGGAGAAAAACTTATATGGAGATAGGTACAATTATATACAGAGGGGTACACATATTTACACAGAGGTACACTTATTTGCAAAGTGGAATGATTTTTTGCAAAAGGATCGTTATTTCCATGCAGGTATAATTATCTACACAGAATTAATATTTGCAAAGATGTACACTTATTTTCACAGGAATATACTTACTTGCACAGAGGCAGTTAGTTCCATACAGGTATAGTATTTTGCACAGAGGTAAACTTTGTTACATAGAGGTACACTTACTTGCAGGGAGATGCCCTTATTTGTAGGGAGATACCCTTATTTGGAGATAGGCACACTTATATGCACAGAAGGACACTTATTTGCACAGAGGTACACTTATTCGCAACAAGGAACACTTTTTAGCAGAGGGATCATTAATTCCTTACAGGTAAAATTATCTGAACAGAGGTAATTGTTTGCACACAGGTAGTTATTTCCATAGAGGCAGAGTTACTTTAACAGAAGAACACGTTTTTCCACAGAGGTACACTTATTTGCAAAGTGGAACAATTTTTTGCAAAGGGATCGTTAATTCCATGCAGGTATAATTATCTACACAGATGTAAATATTTACAAAGATGTACACTTATTTCCACAGGAATATACTTACTTGCACAGAAGCAGTTATTTCCATACAGGTATAGTAATTTGCCCAGAGGTACACTTTGTAACACAGAGGTACACTTCCATGCAGGGAGATGCCCTTATTTTCAGGGAGATGCCCTTATTTGCAGGGAGATGCCCCTAATTGGAGGGAGATGCGCTTATTTGTAGGGAGATATCCTTATTTGGAGATAGGTACACTTATATGCAGAGAAGGACACTTATTTTCACACAGCTACACTTATTTTCAACAAGGAACACTTTTTAGCAGAGGGATCATGAATTCCTTACAGGTAAAATTATCTGAACAGAGGTAATTATTTGCACAGAGGTAGTTATTTCCATAGAGGCAAAGTTACTTTAACAGAGAAACACGTTTTTCCACAGAGGTACACTTATTTGTACAGAACAAAATTTATGTCCACATAGGTAGTTCTTTACATATATGTGTAATTGTTTGCAGAGTGGTAATTTGTACAAGTGAACATTTATTGCAACAGAGGTAACCTTATTTGCACAGATGTAGTTTTTTTTTTTTCGTTGTTGTGGGGTTTTTTTTTTTTTTTGGTTGTTTTTTTCCACAGAGGTACACTTATTTGCTGAGAGATAAACTTATTTGCACAGAGGTATACTTTTTGCCCAGAGACATTATTTCCATTCAGGTATAGTTGTCTGCACAGAGATATTTATTTGGAAAGAGGTACAAAACTTTACAGAGAAGTAGTTATATCCATACAGATATAATTATTGGCACAGAAGTGCACTTATTTACACAGATGGGCAAATATTTGCACAGAGGTACTGTTATTTATACAGAGGTACAGTTATTAAACTGTATTATATGTATTTTAGCACAGATATATTTAGTTGTTCAGAGCATTACTTTTTTCCACAGGTGTTACACAGTGGAAATAATTTGAACACAGGTACCCTTTTTGAACAGAGGTACCCTTATTTGCACAGACATGCCCTTATTTGCAGGGAGAAGCCCTTATTTGCAGGGAGATGCACTTATTTGCAAGGAGATATACTTATTTGCAGGGAGATAAACTTATTTGCAGATAGGTACAATTATATACAGAGGGGTACACATATTTACACAGAGGTACACTTATTTGCAAAGTGGAACGATTTTTTGCAAAGGGATCGTTATTTCCATGCAGGTATAATTATCTACACAGAGGTAAATATTTGCAAAGATGTACACTTATTTCCACAGGAATATACTTACTTACACAGAGGCAGTTATGTCCATACAGGTATAGTAATTTACCGAGGTACACTTTGTAACACAGAGGTACACTTCCATGCAGGGAGATGCCCTTATTTTCAGGGAGATGCCCTTAATTGGAGGGAGATGCCCTTATTTGCAGGGAGATGCCCTTATTTGCAGGGAGATACCCTTATTTGGAGATAGGTACAACTATATACAGAGGGGTACACATATTTAAACAGAGGTACACTTATTCGCAAAGTGGAACGATTTTTTGCAGAGGGATCGTTATTTCCATGAAGGTATAATCATCTACACAGAGGTAAATATTTGCAAAGATGTACACTTATTTTCACAGGAATATACTTACTTGCACAGAGGCAGTTATTTCCATACAGCTATAGGAATTTGTACAGAGGTACACTTTGTTACATAGAGGTACACTTCTATGCAAGGAGATGCCCTTATTTTCAGGGAGATGCCCTTAATTGGAGGGAGATGCCCTTATTTGCAGGGAGATGCCCCTAATTGGAGCAAGATGCCCTTATTTGTAGGGAGATACCCTTATTTTGAGAGAGGTACACTTATATGCAGAGAAGGACACTTATTTGCACAGAGGTACACTTATTTGCAACAAGGAACACTTTTTAGCACAGGGATCATTAATTCCTTACAGGTAAAATTATCTGAACAGAGGTAATTATTTGCACAGAGGTAGTTATTTCCATAGAGGCAGAGTTACTTTTACAGCGGAACACGTTTTTCCACAGAGGTACACTTATTTGTGCAGAACTAAATTTATGTCCACAGAGGTAGTTCTTTACATACATATATAAGTGTTTGCACAGTGGTACTTTGTACAAGTGTACAATCATTTCAAAACATGTAACCTTATTTCCACAGAGGTACTTATTGGCATAGAGGTACAATTATTTGGAGAGAGATACTCTTGTTTGCTCAGAGGCATACTTTTTGCACAAAAATCACTATTTCCATGCAGGTATAATTATCAGCAAAGAGGTAGTTATTTGTAAAGTGGTACGCATCTTTACAAAGAAGTAGTTATAACCATACAGGTATACTTATTTGCACAGAGGTGCACTTATTTACACAGATGTGCAAGTAGTTGTGCAGAGGTACTTTTATTTTCAAAGAGGTACTGTTATTTACACAGAGGTATAGTTATTTGTCCTGATGCACAATTATTTACACAGAGGGACACTTATGTCAACAGAGGTACTTGGATTTTAGCACAGATACACTTATTTGTATAGAGCTTTACTTTTTTCCAGGATCTCTAACCCTTACATTGATGGGACTGTACAAACACCAGATAGACTTTTTTTTAAAGAAAGAAAAACGTCTATATATACAACAATAGTTGCAGCAAGTCATTTTGTGGTGGCAAAGGTGCCACCTGGGAAGAGCCCCATCCATTGGGCCAGGGGTTATTATGTTGTGGAATATGAATATAATGGAATATCATTGTGCCTGAACAAGTCATGACAGGTTAATTTTTTTAAATGTGGAAAATTACTGGAACTCATGCTGACTGAAGAGCAGAACCAAGGGAATATATACGGCTCCACCAAAATTAGTGGAAAAGTATGACATGGAAGTATATATTTATACATCACATAAACATATATAAACCACCCAAATTCTCAAGATCACCACTTCCATCTATAAAGTCGAATGGTAGACTAAATCAAAGCTTCTTGAACTTTTCCCTCTCACAGCCCTTTTTGCTAAGGAATTTTTCCATGACCCAAGGTATAAAAGAATCTAAAATTGATATCAAAGTCAAGTATTTGTTGATAGCAAATCATAAAATAATGTGTTTAAATACATAGTTATATGTTTTACCCATGTATATATCCTATAAATAAATACACATATATATTTATACATCATATAAACATGTATATATATATATACATACATATATATATACATATTTGTTTTATTTATAAGTCTATCATTTATGGAAGAGAAAATGTTCATACACAGGAGAGGGATTTATTTTTACTTACAAAATTAAATACTGGTGGAATATTAATTTTCCTAAACCATATATTCAGTTACCTGACCCATTCAGTTACCTGACGCCATGAGGAGTTACAAGCCACAGTTTAAGATGCTTTGGACTGGATGATACCCAGGGTCCCTTTCTGCTAAGGGGTTTCAGTGAATAACAAACTCAATATCGCGCTGCACAGAACAAACCAAGTTGTTACATCTAACTTTAAGAATTACTAGAAGGAGAGTTTTGGAAGTTGCATTCAGACACTATAATGTTGCAATATGTGGTCTACTGGGGATAAAAGACCCACTTTTCAGCAAATTCTTTATTGTTGCTGTAGAAGAGTTCTCCAGGTTTGCCTGCCACAGTCTGAGGGGAAAATTTCAATTAACTGTGAAGGTCTTCTGAAGGAAGATGCTATCTACTTGCAGAGAAAAAGTTTATATATGGAAGTAGATATTGTATGGTTTCACACAAATGTTGATATTTTCTAATGTGGGGCTGGAAAGACAACTGGGAAATGAAAATCAAAGGAAATAATTAATATTCTTCAAAGTTGTAACTTGCACATTCTACTACAAATGGAACTGCAGACTGGAATGTGAAGTGAAAGATTTTTCCTCCAAAGGCAAGTCCACTAACCTCATGTGAGGCCTTGGGAAAACCACCCAATTTCTCAAGATCACCACTTCCATCTATAAAGTAGAATGGTAGACTAAATCAAAGCTTCTTGAACTTTTCCCTTTCACAGCCCTTTTTGCTAAGGAATTTTTCCATGACCCAAGGTATAAAAGGATCTTAAACAGATATCCAAATCAAGTATTGGATCATTGTAAATCTTAAAATAAAGTATTTAAAAACAAATTTATATATTTTTGATCACATATTTATCCTATATTTATAATCTTACCATTATTGAAAAAGAAAATGTTCATAAAGATGAGATGAATTCCCAACTTTATGCCAATAAATTTGATAACTTAAGTGAAATGGATGACTTCCTCCAAAAATATAGGCTCCCTAGATTAACAGAGGAGGAGATAAATTGCTTAAATAGTCCCATTTCAGAAAAAGAAATAGAACAAGCTATTAATCAACTCCCCAGGAAAAAATCCCCAGGGCCAGATGGATTCACATGTGAATTCTACCAAACATTTAAAGAACAATTAGCCCCAATGTTATATAAATTATTTGAAAAAATAGGGGATGAAGGAGTCCTACCAAATTCCTTTTATGACACAGACATGGTACTGATACCTAAACCTGGTAGATCGAAAACTGAGAAAGAAAACTATAGACCAATCTCCTTAATGAATATTGATGCTAAAATCTTAAATAAGATATTAGCAAAAAGACTTCAGAAAATCATCTCCAAGATAATACACTATGATCAAGTAGGATTTATTCCAGGAATGCAGGGCTGGTTTAATATTAGGAAAACTATTAATATAATTGACCATATTAATAATCAAATTAATAAGAACCATATGATCATCTCAATAGATGCAGAAAAAGCATTTGACAAAATCCAACATCCATTCCTACTAAAAACTCTTGAGAGTATAGGAATAAATGGATTATTCCTTAGAATAATCAGGAGTATATATTTAAGACCGTCAGTAAGCATAATATGCAATAGAAATAAACTGCAACCTTTCCCAGTAAGATCAGGAGTGAAACAAGGTTGCCCACTATCACCATTACTATTCAATATAGTACTAGAAACGCTAGCCTCGGCAATAAGAGCCGAGAAAGAGATTCAAGGAATTAGAGTAGGAAATGAGGAAATTAAACTATCACTTTTTGCAGATGACATGATGGTATACTTAGAGAACCCCAAAGACTCTGCTAAAAAGCTACTAGAAATAATTCAAAATTTCAGCAAAGTGGCAGGATACAAAATAAATCCACATAAATCCTCGGCATTTTTATATATCACTAACAAAATGCAACAGCAAGAGATACAAAGAGAAATTCCATTCCAAACAAATGTTGAGAGTATAAAATATTTGGGAATCCATCTACCAAAGAAAAGTCAGGAATTATATGAGAAAAATTACAAAACACTTGCCACAAAAATAAAATCAGATTTAAATAATTGGAAAGACATTCAGTGCTCTTGGATAGGCCGAGCGAATATAATAAAGATGACAATACTCCCCAAACTAATCTATTTATTTAGTGCTATACCAATCAGACTCCCAAGAAACTATTTTAATGACCTAGAAAAAATAACAACAAAATTCATATGGAAGAATAAAAGGTCAAGAATTGCAAGGGAACTAATGAAAAAAAACTCAGAGGAAGGTGGTCTAAGTGTACCTGATCTAAAGCTATATTATATAGCAGCAGTCACCAAAACCATTTGGTATTGGCTAAGAAATAGACCGGTAGATCAGTGGAACAGATTAGATACAAAGGACAAAAAAGGGTACATCTATAGCAATCTAATCTTTGACAAACCCAAAGATTCCAACATTAGGGATAAAAATTCATTATTCGGAAAAAACTGTTGGGAAAACTGGAAATTAGTATGGCAGAAATTAGATATGGATCCACACTTAACACCATATACCAAGATAAGATCAAAATGGGTCCATGATTTAGGCATAAAGAGGGAGATAATAAATAGATTAGAGGAACAGAGGATAATCTACCTCTCAGACTTGTGGAGGAGGAAGGAATTTATGACCAGAGGAGAACTAGAGATCATTATTGATCACAAAATAGAAGATTTTGATTACATCAAACTAAAAAGTTTCTGTACAAATAATACTAATGCAAACAAGATTAGAAGGGAAGTAACAAATTGGGAAAATATTTTTAAAAACAAAGGTTCTGACAAAGGTCTCATTTCCAAAATATATAGAGAACTGACCATAATTTATAAGAAACCGAACCATTCTCCAATTGATAAATGGTCAAAGGATATGAACAGACAATTCTCAGAGGAAGAAATTGAAACTATATCCACTCACATGAAAGAGTGTTCCAAATCACTACTGATCAGAGAAATGCAAATTAAGACCACTCTGAGATACCACTACACACCTGTCAGATTGGCTAAGATGACAGGAACAAATAATGACAAATGTTGGAGGGGATGTGGGGAAATTGGGACACTAATACATTGCTGGTGGAGTTGTGAAAGAATCCAGCCATTCTGGAGAGCAATCTGGAATTATGCCCAAAAAGTTATCAAACTGTGCATACCCTTTGACCCAGCAACGCTACTACTGGGATTATACCCCAAAGAAATACTAAAGAGCGGAAAGAGACATATATGTGCCAAAATGTTTGTGGCAGCTCTTTTTGTTGTAGCTAGAAACTGGAAGATGAATGGATGTCCATCAGTTGGAGAATGGTTGGGTAAATTGTGGTATATGAAAGTTATGGAATATTATTGCTCGGTAAGAAATGACCAGCAGGAGGAATACAGAGAGGGTTGGAGAGACTTAAATCAACTGATGCTGAGTGAAATGAGCAGAACCAGAAGATCACTGTATACTTCAACAACAATACTGTATAAGGATGTATTCTGATGGAAGTGGAAATCTTCAACATAAAGAAGATCCAACTCACTTCCAGTTGATCAATGATGGACAGAGGTAGATACACCCAGAGAAGAAACACTGGGAGGGGAATGTAAATTGTTAGCACTAATATCTGTCTGCCCAGGTTGCATGTACCTTCGGATTCTAATGTTTATTGTGCAACAAGAAAATGATATTCACACACATGTATTGTACCTAGACTATATTGTAACACATGTAAAATGTATGGTATTGCCTGTCGTCGGGGGGAGGGAATAGAGGGAGGGGGGGTAATTTGGAGAAATGAATACAAGGGATAATATTATAAAATATATATATATATATATATATAATAAAAAATAAATAAAAAAAAAAAAGATGAGATGAATTTCTTTTTATCTATACAATTATATACAGGTAGAATATTAATTTTAATGACCCCTATATTCAGTTACCTGACCCCATGAGGGGTTACAACCTGCAGTTTAAGAAGCTTTGTACTAGATGACACCCAGGGTCCCTTTCTGCTAAGTGCTTTCAGTGAACTGCAAATTCAATTTAATGCTGCACAGAAGAAACCAAGTTTTACAGCCAACATTAAGAATTCCTACAAGGAGAGGGTTGGAAGCTGGGTTCAGTCTTCTCTACCATATGGGGGTTGATTTTTATAAAGCTGCAATATGTGGTCTACTGAGGATAAAAGCCTTACCCACTTTTAAGCAAATTCCTTACTGCTGCTGTAGAAAAGTTCTTCAGGCTTGCCTGCCCCTGCACTGCTGTTAAATAGCTGTGATATTTCAGGCAAAAAAAAAAACACATATTTCTTTGCATTAATGACCTCACTTTAAATAAAGGGCTCATTCCAGACTATTGGGAAAGTTACCTTTGGTTTTAGCATTCTTGCTTCTGGGATTTTAATGGTTCATTAAACAAACCCAGAATCTGAGGGGGAAATGTGGGGGGGGTAAAAGGGAAGGAAGGTGACACCTTCCCAAGACCTATAGCAAAATTCCCTCCAAGCAATGAAAAAATTCTCTCCCAAAATAAATTGGAGAGGGGAAACCTAATAAAAGTAAAGAATGAAACAACATTGACCCCCAAATTAATTTAGAAAATCCTCATCTAAATTCTTCTTCACTGGAATGAGACCAGAAAAATCCTGAACAATCCAGACTCCCACAACAGAAATCCTGCCCTGCTTAACCAAGGCAGCCAATACATGAACACATGCAGCACAAACCTGTAGCAGTCCTATTGGTAACAGAAGCAGGAGGGCTTCAGGATCTCTCAGCCTTCCCTTGATGAAAGTGTCCAAATACCAGAGCGATTTTTTATTTAAAAGAAAGAAAAAGAACTATATATACAATATTTGCATTAACTCATTTTGTGTGTTTAGGGTTGGGGTTTAGGGTTAATATTGGGTTTGGACACCTTTGTGCAAATACATGTGCCTGTGTTTAAATCAGTATACCTCTGTGCAAATACTTGCACATCTGTGTAAATGAGTGTACCTCTGTTCATATAAGTGTACTTCTGGGCAAATATCTACGTCTGGCAACTAAGTGTATCTTTCTGTAAATAAGTGTACTTCTGTGCAAATAATGATACCAGTATGGAAATAACTACCTCTGTGTAAAGATATGTACCTCTTCACAAATAACTACCTCTGTGCAGATAATAATACCTGCATGGAAATAACGATCTCTGTGCAAAAAAGTGTACCTCTCTGCAATAACTACATCTGTGCAAATAATGGTACCTTAACAACTAACCCTAAACCACCCATTTTCTCAAGATTACAACTTCCAGCTATAAAATGGAATGGTAGACTAAATCAAAGCTTCTTACACTTTTGCCTCTCACAACCCTTTTTGCTGAGGAAATTTTCCATGAACCAATGTATAAAATTGTCTAAAATAGATATCTAAATCAAGTATTTACTGATAATAATAAAATAATGTATTTGAAACTATTTATATATTTATATCACATATATATCCTATGAATAAACTTTTTAATATATATATATATATACATATATATATATGTATTTATATTTATAGATCATATAAGTATACATTATTTCCAAAGCATTACAATTAATTGCACACAGGTAGTTAATTCCATAAAGTTATAATTATTTGCAAAGAGGTACAACTATTTACACAGAGGTACACTTATTTGCACAAATCTAGTTAGTTCCATAGAGGTATAGTTATTTTCACAGAGCTACACTTTTTTATACAGATGTACACTTATTTGCACAAAAGTAGTTATTTTCATACAGTAACAATTATTTGCACAGCAGTATAATTATTAATACAGAGGCACATTTATTTGCAAAGAGGTCCAACTCTTTACACAGAGGTAAACTGATCTGTACAGAGGTATGGTTATTTGCAGGGAGGTAGAGTTATTTGTCCGCAGGTACAATTATTTGCACAGAGGTAGTTATTTCCATAGAGGTATAGTTACTTTCACAGAGGTACACGGTTTACCACAGAGGTACACGTATTTGTACAGAGCTCTATGACCACAAAGGTAGTTATTTACATATATGTATAATTGTTTGCACTGTGGTAATTTGTACAAGTGTACATTTATTTCAACAAAGGTACCCTTTGTTGCACAGATGTAGTTATTTGCAAAGAGGTACACTTATTTGCACAGAGATTGATATTTCCATGCAGGTATAATTATCTACACAGAGGTAGTTATTTGTAAAGAGGTACACATTTTTACACAGAGGTAGATATTTCCATACAGGTATAATTATTTGCAAAGAGGTACCCTTATTTGCCAGAGGTAGATATTTGCACAGAAGTGCATTTATTTGAACAGAGGTACACTTATTTACACAGATGTGCAAGTATTTGCAGAGAGGTGTACTTATTTACTCACAGGTATATGCATTTGCAGAGAGTTAGTTATTTCCAGACAAGAATAATTATTTGCACAGAGGTAGTTTTTTTACACAGAGAAACTGTTATTTATGCAGAAGTACAATTATTTACACTGAGGGACATGTATTATATAGAGGTACAATTATTGCACAGAGGTAGAATTATTACACAGAGGTACAGTTATTTGCAGGGAGATACAGTAATTTTCACTGAGGTACAATCATTTACACAGAGGGACACTTATTTCCACAGAGGTACATGTATTTTAGTACAGATACTTATTGTTACAGAGCTATATTTATTTCCACAGATGTTTTTATTTACATGCATTATTTACACAGTGTTAGTTATATGTACAGAGGTACATTTATTTGAACAGAGTTACCATGATTTTCACAGAGGTAGTTATTTGCACACAGGAACACTTATTTGCAGAGAGATACACTGATTTGCAGAGAGATACACTTATTTGCACAGGGATCATTATTTCGATGCAGGTATAATTATCTGCACAATGGTGGTTATTTGCTCAGAGGTACACTTATTTCCATAGCGGTACACTTACTTGCACAGAGGCAGTTATTTCCATAGAGGTATAGTTACTGTCACACAAAAACAAACACACACCACGCCTTAGGGTAAAAAAGGCAGGAGGCAAGGGGCTTCAGGAGCTTTCAGCCTAGCCTGGATGGGAGTGTCCAAACACCAGATTTTTTTAAAAGAAAGAATAAGACCTATACATTATATATATAGGTAAAATTTTGTCATTTATGAAAAAGGAAATGTTCATACACATGAGACGGATTTTTTTTTTACCTACAGAATTAAATACTGGTAGAATTTTAATTTTTCATGACCCCTATATCAGTTACCTGACCCCATTAGGTGTTACAACCTGCAGTTTAAGAAGCTTTGGACTAGATGACACTCTGAATCCCTTTCTGCTAAGGGGTTCCAGTGAAATACAAACTCAATATAATGCTGCACAGAACAAACCAAGTTGTTACATCTAACATTAAGAATTTCCAGAAGGAGAGGGTTGGAACTTGGGTTCAGACATTATAAAGCTACAATGTGTGGTCTACTGAGGATAAAAGACCCACTTTTCAACAAATTCTTTACTGCTGCTGTAGAAGAGTTCTCCAGTGTTGCCTGCCCCAGCACTGCTGCTAATTAACTGTGAGACCTCAGGCAACAAATTCACCTTTCTTTGCATTCATGTCCTCACTGAAATGAAGAGCTCATTCTAGGCTATTGGTAAAGACACTGCTGGTTTTAGCAGTTGTGCATCTGGGATTTTAATGGTTCATTAAACAAACCCAGAGTCTGAGGGGGAAATGGCAGGGGAGGGAAGGCAGGTGACACCCTCAAAAGACCTGCAGCACAATTCCCTTCAAGCAATGAAAAAATTCTCTCTCCAAATAAATTGGAGAGGGTAAACCCAATAAAAGTAAAGAGTGAAAAAACATTGACCCCCAAGATAATTTAGAAAATCCTCAGGTAAAGTCTGTTTCATTGGAATGAAGGAACAGAACAATCCTGACCACTCCAGGCTCCTGCATCAGAAATCCTGCACTCCCTAACCAAGGCAGCTATTACTTGAACACATCCAGTACAAACCTGCAGCACTCCTGTTGGTAACAGGAGCAGGAGGAGGGGGGCATCAGGATCTCACAGCCTTCCCTTGGTGGGAATGTCCAAACACCAGAGAGATTTTTTTTAAAGAAAGAAAAAGATCTATATATACAACAATAGTTGCAGCAATTCATTTTGTGAGTTTAGGGTTTGGGTTTAGGGTTAATGTTGTGCAAATACGTGTACCTGTGTGTAAACAAGTATAACTCTGTGCAAATAGTTGCACATCTGTGTAAATAAGTGTACCTCTGTGCAAATAATTATGCCTGTATGGAAATAACTACCTCTGTGTAAAGCTGTGTACCTCTGTGCAGATAATTATACCTGCATGGAAATAAGGATCTCTGTGCAAAAAAGTGTACCTCTGTGCAAATAAGGTACCTTAACAACTAACCCTATACCACCCATTTTCTCAAGATTGCAATTTCAAGCTATAAAATAGAATGGTAGACTAAATCCAAGCTTCTTTTCCCTCTCAGCCCTTTTTGCTGAGGAATTTTGCCATGAACCAAAGTATAAAAGTATCTAAATTAGATATACAAATCAAGTATTTGCTGATAGTTAATCATAAAATAATGTATTTAAAACATATTTATATTGTTATATCACATATATATCATATAAATCAATAAATATATATTTCTCCATCATATAAATAGACATTATTTCCACAGAGGTATACTTAATTGCACACAGGTAGGTATTTCCATAAAGTTATAATTATTTGAACAGGAGAAATTATTTGCATAGAGGTGCTGTTATTTACATAGAGGTACAGTTATTTGCAGGGAGGTACAGTTATTTGCCCTGAGGTATAATTATTTACACACAGAGGTACATGTATTTTTGCACAGATCCACTTATTTGTACAGAGCTATATTAATTTCCACATATGTTGTTATTTACATACATTTATAATTATTTTCCCAGTGGTAGTTATTAGTACAGGGATACATTTATTTGGACAGAGGTACTCTTATTTGCATAGGAGTTACTTGCAGGGAGGTACACTTATTTGTAGAGAGATATACTTATTTGCCTCGAGGTACAGTTCTTTGCACAAAGTTCGTTATTTCCATTCAGATGTAATTATCTGCACAGATGAAGTTATTTGCACAGAGATATTTATTTCCATACAGGTGTAATTATTTGCACAGAGGGAGTTATTTGCAGAGAGGTGCAGTTATTTCCACAGAGGTACACTTATTTGTAGAGAGGTAATTACTTGAACAGAGGTTCACTTATGAAAGGCAGGCAACACCATCCCCAACTTGCAGCAAATTTTCCTCCAAGCAATTTAAAAATTTTCTCCAAATGAATTAAAGAGTAGAAAAACAAATAAAAGGAAAAGTGAAACAACATTGCCCCCCAAGACAATTTAGAAAGCCCTCAGGTAAAGTCTGTTTCATTGGAATGAGGGACCAAAACAATCCAGACTCCTACACCAGAAGTTCTGCCCTCCCTGAACAAGGCTGCCAGTAGTTAACCACATCCACCACAAACCCACACCAGGCCTTAGGGTAGAAAAAGCAGGAGGAGGTGGGCTTCATGAGCTCTCAGCCTACTCTGGATGGGAGTGTGCAAACATCAGAGAGATTTTTTCTTTTTTGAAAGAAAGAAAAAGGAAAATAAAAAAAATAAAAAAAAAAAAAAAAGAAAAAGGCCTATACATCATATAAATACATACATATATTTATGTGTGTGTGTGTGTGTGTGTGTGTGTGTGTGTAATTTTGTCATTTATAAAAAAGGAAATGTTCATACGCATGAGATGGATTTTTTTTTACTTACAGAATTAAATACTGGTGGAATATTAATATTTCATGATCCCTGTATTCATTTACCTGACCCCATTAGGGGTTACAACCTGCAGTTTAAGATGCTTTGGACTAGATGATATCCAGGGTCCCTTTCTTCTAAGGAGTTTCAGTGAACTGCGAACTCAATGTAACGATGCACGGAACAAACCAAGTTGTTACAGCCAACATTAAGAATTTCTAGAAGGAAAGTGTGGGAAGTTGGGTTCAGGCATCATAAAGTTACATTATGTGGTCTACAAAGGATAAAAAACTTACCCACTTTTCAGCAAATTCTTTACTGCTGCTGTAGAAAAGTTCTCCAGGGTTGCCTGCCCCAGCACTGCTGCTCATTAGCTGTGAGACCTCAGGCAAAAAATTCACATTTCTTTGTATTAACGTCCTCACTGAAATGAAGGGCTCACTCTAGGCTATTGGTAAAGACACTTTAGCACTTGTGCTTCTGGAATTTTAATTGTTCATTAAACAAACCCTGAATAGGAGGGGGAAATGGGGAGAGGAAGGCAAGTGACACCCTCCCAATACCTGCATCAAAATTCCCTCCAAGCAATTTAAAACTTCTCTCCCAAAATTAATTGAAGAGGGGAACCCAATAAAAGTAAAGAGTGAAACAACATTGACTCCCAAGATAATTTAGAAAATCCTCAGGTGAAGTCTGCTTCATTGGAGTGAGGGACCAGAACAATCCAGGGCAATGCAGACTCCTACACCAGAAATTCCCTCCTCCCTAACCAAGGCAAACAATAATTGACCACATCAAGCACAGGCCAGGAGCAGGACAGGGGGCAACAAAAGCAAAGGGAGGGGCTTCAGGAGCTTTCAGCCTACCCTTGAAGGAAGTGTCAAAAACCCAGAGAGATGTTTTTTTTTTTTTTTTAAAGAAAGAAAAATACTTTTTATATAAACAAAAATAGTTACAGAAGCTCATTTTGTGGTGGCAAAGAGCTACAAACTGAGGCGTGCCAATCCATATGGCTAGAGGTGATTAATTTATAAAATATTAATATAATGGAATATCATTTTGCTTTAAAAAATAATGAACACGTTGATTTTTAAAAATATGGAAAACTTACATGAACTAATGCTGAGGGAAGAGCTGAACCAAGAGAATATTAGGGTACAGCAGAATTAGTGGAAGAGTAAAGATGAATGGCTAAGCTCTTCAGAGTTACAGGAAATTTCAATTAACTGTGAAGGTCTTCTGAAGGAAAATGCTATCCACCTGCAGAGAAAAAAATCGATATATGGAAATATCTATTATATGGTTTGATATATACATACATATATATACACATATATATTATATACACATATATACATATATATACACATATATGTATAATATTTGTGTATATAGATATAGATAGATAGATAGATAGATAGATAGATAGATAGATAGATATAAAATGTTGACCTTTTCTAATGTAGGGTTGAAAGGGAGAGGGAGGGAAAGACAACTGGGAACTGAATATGCAAGGAAAATAATTAATATTTTTTAATATAACATTCATATTATACATTGAAATGGAACTGGAGAATAGAATGTCAAATTAAAGATATTTTCTTCAAATGCCAGTCATATCACTAATCAAATGTAAGCCCCTGGGAAAGCCCCCCAATTTCTCAAGATTGCAATTTCCCATCTATAAAAGAGAATGGTAGACTAAATTAGAACTTCTTAAACTTTTCCCAACACAGCCCTTTTTCTGAGGAATTTTTACATGGCCCATGGTTTTTAAGTAGTTGATAATAGTAAATCATAAAGTAATGTATTAAACACATTTATATAACTGAGGTATTATGTAAATAACTATATATTTGTATAAAATATAAATATATATTTGCTAAATTTATAATTTTATCATTTATGGAAAAGAAAATGTGCATACAAAAGGAATGGATGTTTTTACCTATAGAATTAAATACTGGTGGAATATTAATTTTTCATAACCCCTGCATTCAGTTACCTGACCCCATTAGGAGTAACAAGACACCATTTAAGAAGCTTTTAACTAGATGATACCCAGGGACCCTTTCTCCTGTAAGGTTTCAGTGAACAATAAACTCAATGTAAAGATGCACAGAAGAAGCCATGTTGTTATAGCCAACATTAGAAATCTCTAATAAGAGTGGGTTGGAAGTTGGGTTCAGTCATCTCTACCACATGTGACTGAATTTTATAAAGGTGGATTATGAGGTCTGCAGAAGATAAAAGACTTACCTACTTTTCAGCAGATTCTGTAGGGCTGGTATAGAGAAATCCTCTATGAATTGGAATGAAATGGAAAGGGGAAAGCCTGAAAAAAATAAAAGAGTGAAACTCCATTGCCACCCAAGACAATTGAGAAAGCTTCACCTTTTAATTGTTCATTCAACAAAGAGAGAACCTGAGGGGAAAATGGCGGGAAAACAACAGGAGACACCCTTGCAGGACCTGCAGTTAATTCCCCTCCAAGCAATTTAAAAATTTTCTCTCAATATGAATTGGGGAGGGGAAAACCCGGAAAAAGTAAAGAGTGAAACTACATTACCTCCCAGGACAATTTAGACAGCCCTCAGGTAAAATCTTCTTCATTGCAGTGAAGGGGAAGAATAATCCAGATCCCTGCAACAGAAATCCTGCCTTCCTTGAGGAAGACAGCCAATAGTTGACCACATCTAACACAAGTTCCCAGCAGGCCTTGGCAACAAAAGCAGGGGAAGAGAAACTTCGGGAGTTTTCAGGTTACCCTTGATGGGAATGTCCAAAATCCAGATTTTTTTTGTAAGAAAGAAAAAGAACTACCTATACAAAAATAGTTACAGCAGCTCATTTTGTGATGGCAAAGAGCTGGAAATTGAGGGGATGCCCATCCACTGGGGTAGGGGTGATTAATTTGTGGAATATGAATCCAAAGGATCACCATTGTGCTTTAAAAAATAATGAACAAGTTAATTTTTTTTAATTAAGGAAAACATACAGGAACTAAAGGAAGAGATGAACCAAAAGAATATTGGGGTACAGCAAAATTAGTGGAAGAGTAAACATGAATGGCTAAGCTCTTCTGAGTTTCAGGAAATTTCATATTAACTCCGAAGGACTTCTGAAAGAAAATGCTAACTACCTGCAAAGGAAAAAATTGATATATGGAAGTATCTATTGTATGGTTTCACATATATATCTATAATAAATGTTCACCTTTTCTAATGTGGGGTTGACAGGGAGAGGGAATGACAACTGGGAACTGAATATGCAAGCAAAAAAAATAATATTTAATTTTCATATTTAATGGAAATGGACCTGGAGCCTGGAAAGGGAATTTAAAGATCTTTTGTTCAAATGCCAGTCATACCTCTATCCACATGGAAGCCCTTGGGAAAACCACCCAATTTCTCAAGATTTCAATTTTCCATCTATAAAATAGAATGGTAGACTAAATCAAAGCTTCTTAAACTTTTTGTCCACTTATAGACCTTTTTCTGAGGAATTTTTACATGACCCATGGTATATAATTATCTAAAATAGAGATCCACATCAACTATTTGCTGATAGTAAATCATAAAATATTTTAAAACATATGTATATATTTATATAACATACAAATATATAAATACATAAATACTTATTTATCACAAAATTATACATATAACAATTATATATTTATATCATTTATGGAAAAGGAAATGTGCGTACAAATGAGATGGATTTGTTTTTACCTACAGAATTAAATATTGGTGAAATATGAATTTTACATGACCTCTATATTCAGTTAACTTTCCCCATTAGGAGTTACACCCACACTTTAAGAAGCTTTGGACTAGATGATGTTCAGGTCCCTTTCTGCTATGGGGTTTCAGTGAACTGCAAACTCCATGTAGTGATTCACAGAACAAACCAAGTGGTTACAGCCAACATGAAGAATTTCTAGAGGGAGTGGGTTGGATGTTGGGTTCAGTCATCTCTACCACATGGGACTTCATTTTATAAAGGTGGACGATGAGGAATACTGAGTTTAACAATTTTACCCACTTTTCAGCAGGTTCTGTATCGCTGGTGTAGAGGAGTCTCCACGGCTGCTTGCCACACCTCTGCTGCTAATGAGTTGCCTGACAGCAGGCAAAAAATTCACTTTTCTTTACCTTAATCTCCTCATGGAAATAAAGGGCTCCCTCCAGGCTATTGGTAAAGACACTTCTGGTTTTAGCATTTTTGATTTTTAGAGTTCATGCAACAAAACCTGAACCTGACAGGAAAACGGCAGGAGACGCCCTTCCCAGACCGGCAGCAAACTTCCCTCCAAGCTATTAAAAATTCTCTCTCAAAATGAAATGGGGAGGGGAAAACCCGAAAAAAGTAAAGAGTGGAACAACATTACCTCTCCAGCACAATTTAGAAAGCCCTCAGCATTTAATGTTTCTTTCCACATAGCCAGCACCTGAGGTAAAAATGGCAGGAAAACGGCAGCAGACACCCGTCCCAGACGGGCAGCAAACTTCTCTCCAAGCAATTTAAAGATTCTCTCTCAAAATGAATTGGGGAGGGGAAAACCCAAAAAAAGTAAAGAGTGAAACAACATTACCTCTCCAGTACAATTTAGAAAGCCCTCAGCATTTAATGGTTCATTCGACATAGCCAGCACCTGAGGTAAAAATGGAGGGAAAACGGCATGAGACAACCTTCCCAGACAGGCAGCAAACTTCTCTCCAAGCTATTTTAAAATTCTCTCTCAAAATGAATTGGGGAGGGGAAAACCCGAAAAAAGTAAAGAGTGGAACAACATTACCTCTCCAGCACAATTTAGAAAGCCCTCAGCATTTAATGGTTCATTCGACATAGCCAGCACCTGAGGTAAAAATGGAGGGAAAACGGCATGAGACAACCTTCCCAGACAGGCAGCAAACTTCTCTCCAAGCTATTTTAAAATTCTCTCTCAAAATGAATTGGGGAGGGGAAAACCCGAAAAAAGTAAAGAGTGGAACAACATTACCTCTCCAGCACAATTTAGAAAGCCCTCAGCATTTAATGTTTCTTTCCACATAGCCAGCACCTGAGGTAAAAATGGAGGGAAAACCACAGGAGACACGCTCCCGGACCGGCAGCAAACTTCTCTCCAAGCTATTTTAAAATTCCCTCACCAAATGAACTGGGAAGGGGAAAACCCGAAAAAAGTAAAGAGCGAAACACCATTGCCCCACCCCACCTCCCAAGACAATTTAGAAAGCCCTCAGCATTTAATGGTTCATTCCACATAGCCAGCACCTGAGGTAAAAATGGAGGGAAAACCACAGGAGACACGCTCCCGGACCTGCAGCAAACTTCTCTCCAAGCTATTTAAAAATTCTCTCTCAAAATGAAATGGGGAGGGGAAAACCCGAAAAAGTAAAGAGTGAAACAACATTCGCCCCCCCCAAGACAATTTAGAAAGCTCTCAGCATTTAATGGTTCATTCCACATAGCCAGCACCTGAGGTAAAAATGGCGGGAAAACGGCAGGAGACACCCTTCCCAGACCGGCAGCAAATTCCTCTCCAAGCTATTTTAAAATTCCCTCACCAAATGAATTGGGAAGGGGAAAAGCAGAAAAAGTAAAGAGCGAAACACCATTGCCCCACCCCACCCCCCAAGACAATTTAGAAAGCCCTCAGCATTTAATGGTTCAGTCCACATAGCCAGCACCTGAGGTAAAAATGGAGGGAAAACCCCAGGAGACCCCCTTCCCAGACCGGCAGCAAACTTCTCTCCAAGCAATTTTAAAATTATCTCTCAAAATGAATTGGGGAGGGGAAAACCCGAAAAAAGTAAAGAGTGAAACAACATTGCCCCTCCCCAGGCAATTTAGAAAGCCCTCAGCATTTAATGGTTCATTCCACATAGCCAGCACCTGAGGTAAAAATGGAGGGAAAACGGCAGGAGACATGCTCCCGGACCTGCAACAAAGTCCTCTCCAAGCAATTTAAAAATTCTCTCACAAAATGAATTGGGAAGGGGAAAAGCGGAAAAAAGAAAAAAGTGAAACTACATTACCCCTCCAGGACAATTTAGACAGCCCTCAGGTAAAGTCTTCTTCATTGCGGAGAAGGAGCAGAACAATCCAGACTCCTACAACAGAAACCCCGCCTTCCTTGAGGAAGACAGCCAATCGTTGACCACGTCCCCTACAAGCCCCGAGCAGGCCTTGGCAACAAAAGCAGGGGGAGGGGGACTTCGGGAGCTTTCAGGCTACCGTAGATGGGAGTGTCCAAACCCCAGAGTGATTTTTTTTTTTTTTTTTTAATAGAAAGAAAAAGTACGACCTACACAAAAATAATTACAGCAGCTCATTTTGTGGTGGCAAAGAACTGGAAATTCGGGGGATGCCCCTCCACTGGGCTAGGGGTGATTAATTTGTAGAATATGAATCCAAAGGATCACCACTGTGTTTTAAAAAATAATGAACAAGTTAATTTTTTTTAAATATGGAAAACATACAGGAACTAATGCTGAGGGAAGAGCAGAGCCAGGAGAATATTGGGGTACAGCAAAATTAGTGGAAGAGTAAACCTGAATGACTAAGCTCTTCTGAGTTACAGGAAATTTCAAATTAACTCTGAGGGACTTCTGAAAGAAAATGCTAACTACCTGCAGAGGGAAAATTGATATATGGAAGTATCTATTGTATGGTTTCACACATATATCTATAATAAATGTTGACCTTTTCTAATGTGGGTTGACAGGGAGAGGGAATGACAACTGGGAACTGAATATGCAAGCAAAAAATAATATTTAATTTTCCCATTTAATGGAAATGGACCTGGAGCCTGGAAAGGGAATTGAAGGATCTTTTGTTCAAATGCCAATCATACCTCTAACCGCATGCAAGCCCTTGGGAAAACCACACAATTTCTCAAGATTGCAACTTCCATCTATAAAATAGAATGGTAGACTAAATCAAAGCTGCTTGAACTTTGCCCTCTCACAGCCCTTTTTCTGAGAGATTTTTACATGACCCATTGTATATATTATCTAAAATAGAGATCCAAATGAAATATTTGCTGATAGTAAATCATTAAGAAATTTATTTAAAAACATATTTATATAACATATATATAATATAAATAAATATCTATTTATATAATCATATAAATATATATGTTTTCGATATTTATAATTTATCATTTATGTAAAAGAAATTATACATACAAATGTGCTGGATTTATTTTTACCTACAGAATTAAATATTAGTGAAATGTTAAATTTTCATGAGTTTATATTTAATTACCTTACCCCATTAGGATTTACAACCCACAGTTTAAGAAGCTTCAAAAGCTCTGATATCATCATCTGTCAAAGCATCAAAAGCCCTTCAAAGCTCTGATGTGATCATCTGTCATAGAAAAGAGATGCTGGTGGCCCATTATCTCTGAAATACCTTTGAAATATGAATATGTGAAGTCAACTCAGTATTCCTATTGGGGAGAATATTATCATTTCATTGTAACAGCAATGAGCTTTTCCTTCCCAATATGCACATGTCTAATATTTGTATTGCACTGATGCCCTAATGCACTGATGCACAATTTCAAAAGTAATTAAGGCTTCTTAGTCCCTCTTGTTTCTCTAGTATTGTGTTAGTGATCAGGCTGGGTGCAGAATTAAAGCTATTAGAAAAATGTCTTCATCATTAATCCTAAATTACATCCTTAGGGCAAGGTGAGGGGGGGAAAGGAAGCCATGTCAAGTTTTCCCAAGATATTACAATTAATTTGGCATCAAGATTTCAGAATTCCAAGTTCACTCAGAACCCAAAACTTATTTTCTTTTCTTTTATGTTGATAATGGATTTCAACCAGATTAACTGGGGGAAAAAGAGAAATTATACCCTCAAGTAGGTAATTTCTCACAGTGAGTGCCTTAGTATTACCTCTATTGGGAGTAACAGAGGACAGATAAGGAAGATAAGGAATATATGGTAGTCAGCTAAGGGCTGTAAGAAGATCACAGGCACCTCCCTTAGGTTCCCATTTGGGAATTAGATTCATTAATGTGGACATTAACATGAATGCACAATGGATGCAGTCATTAATGTCAAGGTTCAGGTGTTTAAGAGATGCAAGTGTAAGATCAAAGCACAACATCCAAATGGAAATGGCAACACAATTACTTCTGGAACATGTCCTACTATTAAATGAGGGTGGGTTTTGAAGAAGGCCCAAAGAGTTAGCCCATGCTTTCTATCAAAATCAATCTGTCAGTGACTAGATATTATTGCTCTATTATGCTTTGGGGAGGAATTTTCATGTCCACTTAAGTTGACAAAGGAGATTTGTTTTCAAAATGTTCTGAACAATTCAAAGTTCTAAAGAAGAAAAAATGAGCTAAGTTTTTGTACAAGGGGCTAAAATCCATGGGGGGCTTCCCCTCTAGCATGATCCTGTCAGTTATCATCCTTGGGTACTTTGGGTCTCTGCTGATATTCTACCACATGCCTTGGGAATATGTGGAGGTTCCATCTTTCACCTCAAAGAAACTGCCAATTTTTGCCTTACCATATTGGAGGGCAAGAAAAGAGAAGCATGGTATGGTGCCTATTATGTACCATGTACTGTGCAAAGTGCTTTTTAAAAATTTCATCTCATTTTCTCTTCCCAACAATTTTTTGAGATAGGTAATATTATTTATTCCCATTTTACAGTTGAAAACTTAGGTAAACTGAGGTGGAATGAGTTGTCCAAGATCACATAGCCAGTAATTATTCTGATCTTCACTCTTCTTGCCTCCAGGTCACTTCAGTATGCTATCTAGCCACCTCTAGGAGAACAAGAGAGATCAGGAAGGACCACTTCAAGAAGCAGATACTTGTAATGAGCCTTGGAGGAAATCACTGATTCCAAGAAAAGAGGTGAGAATGCAAAGCACTCCTGGGATAGCAATTAACTTGTGAAGAGGCAGGAGATAGAGTGTAAATGGAACGGTTACAAGAAGTGGAGACAGTGAAACAAGATGAAATCAATATGGAAAAGTAGGTCAGAGATACATTGTGCTAAAGTTCAAATGACACAGCACCCTATATAGTGTGCCCCAGAGGCAAAAGGGAAACACTTGAAGCTTCCTGAGCATGAGGCTGACAATCTAACCGCTTATTCAAGGGTATCACTTTGGGAGCTGTGTGGAAGATAGTTTAGAGTTTGGGACAGAAAGGAGAGAGAGTGGATGATTATGGGGTCTTACAATAAATAGTAAAATAACTCTTCTTAGCAATAAAGTGATCCAAGACAATGATGAAACATGCTGTCCATTCAAAGAAAGAACTGACAGTCTGAATGCAGACTGAAGTATACTATTTTTAAAACTTTCTTCATTTTTCTTGAACTTTTTCTGGGCGGGGGGTTTCTGTTACAACATGACTATTATGGAAATGTTTTACATAACTATATGGGTATACCTTCTATTAAAATGCTTCCATTCTCAATGCAGGGGAGGCTTTAGGCAGAGAGAAAGGAGAGAATCTGAAGCTCAGATTTAAAAAAAAAATGAATGCTAAAAATGTTTGTATATGTGACAATTGAAAATTTTAATCCTACATTTAAAACGATACTTAACAATACATAATATGGCTGAGACTATGTCCCTAGTACCTTAGAAGTTACTACTAATGTTTTCCCAAATGGGTCTTTGCTTCCCTTAGGGAAGTGTATATGTCCTGGCCTCTCTGTCCCTTGGAAAAGTCCATTACCTAACTCAGCCCTTTTGATCTCTTCTACCACAGTTGGAAATATTCGTCCTCCCCCAACAAAAAAAAAAAAAAAGAAGAAGACTTTGTCCCAATTTTTCAATCCATGTGTGAACGTGGACTTTTGTAACACACATGCCAATTTGATTATATTGAACAGACATTTATTTGTTCTGCAGTGTGTGCAACATAGAGGATTAGGTGACTTTGTTACTTTTTACTCCAGGGTTAAGTTTTATCAGCCCAGATTATTACCATATAAGTCTGTCTCCCACTTTAGATTTCCTTCAGTTACATCAGCAATCTAAAAAGAAAACCTTCTATTTGCATTCTGCATATTCTCACAAAGTAACTTTTAGTTGGAATCTTTTTGAAATAGAAATATATGGACACATTGAGTAGGATGTCTCTTCTACCTATTTAGCTATAGTTTTCTAATTAACATCTGTGAGGTTTTTTCCCTCACTGGGGTCACCAAAGTTAGAAAACAACAATCCTGTGCAAAGTAAAAGAAAAAAAAACACAACTAAACAGAACATGGCACTCCAAAATCCTCTCATAACTAGTAGAGGCAAAAGTTCCTTGATAATATGGATATCAGAGAAAAGAAAAAAAAAAAAAAAGAAAGAAACATGAGCTGATAGTTTTAGTACTCCCAAAAGATTTTCACAGGAGTTGATCCTTTTATCTTCACCATGACACCCTGTAATGTGCTGTTGTCTCCAGAAGCTGCCTATGGATCTCTGGGAGGAGATCTGCTGTGTCAACTCAAATCTCTCAGACAGATTCTTCTTCCTATAGAGAGCCCTTGTCTTCAGACAGTTGCTGCCAACTCTGGTTCAAAGTAGTGACTTCTTCTTCCTCTGGAGAGCAGCCTCAGGTCTGGCCCAGACAAGACTCTCTCTCCTCCAGAGAGCCACTCCAACTCTGACCTAGAGCAGAGACTCTTTTCTATCTCTCCAGTGCCGCCCTCTTTTATCCTCCCAGAGAATGGGAGTGGGATAACACAAGGGCTTCTGGGAAAAATTACTTCAACCAATGAACTTGCTCCTCCTAAGCATGTAAGCTCCTCCCCAGGAGTTCACAAAAGTAAAACTCCCAGTAAAGGCCCAAACTAGAGAAATGTTAAGTACCGACTTAGCACTTAGTAACAACTTAATATCTCATTATCTCATTAGCTCAGTAAGAACCTAACAACACCCAACATATATTACAGTTTGTAGCTTCAGTTTTCATTGATGGAAAATTTGCTGCCAATGTTTAAAGCTAAGTTTTACTCAATTTCATATGAAGACTCTGTCACTAAATTGCTTAAGGACATGAAGTTTAAGTGATCTAATTTACACATCTCATTCTGACAGTTACATATTATCATCCTATCTTTCGGGATTATGCTAGTGACACTTTTCTCACTTGAGTACACAAAATGGCATAATTGCATTTAGCAGGTAGGTAAGTGTTCCTGTACCATAAGGGTGGATGAACACATGGATATGTAGATAAATGCCCACAGGACAGAAATACTAGCCATTAGCAAGTTGACAAGAATACTAAAATATTTCTATGTCTTTGTTCTCGTGCTCTTTCCCTTCCCCCTTATTGTTAAGAATAATGGAATATAAAAGTAATTCAAGTCATCATTCACCAACAGTACTCAACTCCCAAGGGATCTTTCTAATGCTGTGTGAAGAGACAATTTAATAATCATTACTCTCTGACAAGGAGTGCAAATGAAGAGCTTCATATGAACAGAAAGTGAGCTAGACATCCTTGGCCTCTATTGCAAACCTTGTTTGTTCCTGTACTCCAGCCTGTATCGTCCACTTTTAGTGTATACAGAGCACATGTTCTGATTCTCTGTCATGAAGTCACTTGACTCCCACCACTGAGGATTTTCCCCCAAAATCGTCTCTAAGATTTTGTAATTTATATATAAAATTGTTTACCAGTCAATCCATGTGTGAACATGGAGTTTTATAACATACATGCCAATTTGATTTTACTGAACAGACATTTATTTGTTCTCCAGTGTGTGCAAGGTAGAGTATTAGGTGCAAAGGATTTGAAGTGATACATAGACAAAACGAGAGAGAGAGAGAGAGAGAGAGAGAGAGAGAGAGAGAGAGAGAGAGAGAGAGAATCCCTCACCTTTTTTTCTCAGCAGTATTTTATTTTTCCAATTACATGTAAAATAGTTTTCAGCATTCATTTTTGTAAGATTATGAGCTCCAAATTTTTTTCTCCCTCTCTTCTTCTCCCCTCCTACAAAAGTAAGATGCAATCTGATATGCTATATATGTGCAATTACTTTAAACATATTTCCATATTAGTCATGATAGGAAAGAAAACTCAGAACAAAAGGGAAAACCCATGAAAAAAAAGCTCACCAAAATGTGAAAATAATATGCTTTGATCCACATTCAATCTCCATAGTTCTCCCTGGTCTCTTGGAACTGTCATCACTGTATTGATGAAAAGAGCTAAATCTCTGGTAGTTGATCATCACATGATCTTGCTGCTATTGTAATGTTCTATTGGTTGGGCTTACTTCACTCAATATCAATTCATCTCAGTTTTTCCAGACTTTTTCTGAAATCAGCCTGCTCGTCATTTCTTATAGAACAGATCATACTGCTTCACATACCATAATTTAAGGAATCCTTCATCTTAAAAAGCTTATATTCCATTGGAGGAAGAGCAGGGATGACATATATACCAAAACCTATTAGAAAATATACACAAGGCAATTTAGAAGGGGAGAGATAGAAATTGGTGACCACAATGGGCAGGGCCTGCAGCACTTAATCCCATTACTTAACATCTCTTAGAAAGGTCATATTTGAGAGAATGAAGATTTTTAAATGTAGAACTTTTGCCTTTTGAAGGACTGAATGTCTTCCTCCTATTTACCTCAAAACAGAGCTTTCTGCCTAGTTTTATCAGGCTAAATTATTAACAAGTAGCATTTTTTGGGAGAACACTAGACTAAGTGTCACCAGAGAGCTGAATTCAAATCAGTCTCTGACACTTATCAACTGTGAGTCTGGGCAGTTCACTCACCTCCCTGAGAGGTGGTCTATTTAAAATAGGGATAATTACACCTTTAGTATTTATCTTTTGGGGTGTTTTGAGGCTGAGAAGAGGCACCTTATGGAAAGGTCTTTAAAAACACTGAAGTCAGCACTGTACATTGTATCCCAAAAGTCTTAGTGCAATTTTAATCTTCCATTAAAGCTTAAACCTTTACCAAGACTTTTGGATCACTCTATACAGTTGTCTCATTTGGTCATTTGGTTTTTTCCCCTACTCTCTTGGTAGATTTTTAAAAGAAACAATTCAGGTCCAGTCACTAGCCTGCTATTGTTTATTATACTTAATGTTCTATTGCTTACTGTCCAGGTAGATGAAATGGATTTAAACTTTTTAAATTAATTTAATGAGCACTGAAATGCTCACTAATGAATGAATAAAAATTGAATTAATGAAATTAATGAAAATTAAAAGCTCATTTTCCGATGCATCTCCAAAGGCATCTTTGGGATAATTTTAGTTAGAGACAGTCTAGCAATTATGACACACACTGTGATTTCTTCCCAGGCTGTACTTTCTTCTCTTATGTCTCTATATTTGGGTGACATTTTCATCCCATGTGGTTTGGAGATTATAATTATTCAGTAAGGTGACATATCTTACATTCTTACGGTTTTTTTCTGATTCAGTGTCTAGGCTGTTGTGGATAACAGTTTGGTCTGCAGTGGTACAGACCCCAGTTGACTTCCTGAATTCTTAAGGATTTGGGGGATTTGTATTTGCAGTGTACAGCTTTGTTATCTGGGAGTTGATAAAGGACAGCAAGTTTCTGGTATAGAATTCTAGTCACCTGATTCTGTCTTTTTACATCTTGGAAGAATAGACTGGTCACAGATTTAAAGTTCTACAAACAGCCCAAGATAAAATCAAATTAACTTTAAAAAATACTTAATGAAAAAAAAAACAAAAAACCTTTGTATCTTGAGGATTCAAAAAAAGAACTTCCAGGGATGTTATCTCTTTACCAAATATACTCTCTATGTTTGAGGTCACAGTCCCCAGGAATATGAATAAAGTAACAGGAAAATACTACACAAAAAATATCTCACTATGCCCTCTTGGAATAGAGCCACTGTAAGGGCCCTTTAAATGGGCAGACACGGTGCATTGGGAGATTGAGGCCCAGAAGTAATTTCTGTGGATATTAGGACTGCCTTGTAGGTGGGATCCTGTCCATTTTGAGATAGCTTCGTAATGGGTGACTCTCTCGCTGATTGGCTGTGAGTGTGACCTCACAGGCCCTTTATAAGCCCACTGCAGGCAGCAGTCGCTCTCTTTAACCTGGCGCTCTTCACCCTGGCTCCCTTGCCTGGGTGGCCAAGCCAAGATGGATAGCCAAAAGAAGTAAGGAGTTTGGTAGTGAACACGTGGGTCTTCTGACCAGGTGTTCAGTCGGGAACCAACAAGTCAGGGCATCAGTCAGGGCATTATGTGAGTAGGTATAATAAAGGCTTTTAAGATTACACGTGGCTGCTCTTGAGTGCACTACCGGTTATTAAGCTATAGATTCAAGAGATTGTGGCCAGAGACCTTTGAAGGCCTCAGAGGAGGCGAGCCAGGTAGAGTTCACACTGCAAAGGACAGTGGTCAAAGGTACTCTGGTGGGTCTAGGACAGACTAGTAATTGTAACTGCCAGGAGAGCACGTTACAAGCCACCTTTATAAATATTAATGAAGTCCACTAAATATCAACTGATAATCATGATAGACAAGGGGGGGGAGGTGAACATATTGATGAGGACACATAAATTACAACATTAGAAAAACAACCTTTCTAGCAGCAGCAGCAGCAGCGACCAAGGCCAAACAAAGCCAGGCCATGGAATAGTTGATCTGAATCTCCTGAAGACTCATCAACTTTCCACTGCAGGGGATGAGGAAGAGGGGGAGGGTGCTAGGTTTGCTGACAATGACTATTTCTTAGTTGTGAATCAGTTCTCGCTTTCTTGGTGACAGACTTGGATGATATTTAAGTAGAAGAATCTCTTCTTCCTGGGCCTGAAGAGGAGACCAAAGCATGGAGCTAAGTGTGAATGCACATAGATACAAAGAAAAATGTGATCAAGACAATGCAGAGAAAGTTATAACATCACCCACCAAAAGTCTATTTGTACATAGAAAGATAGGTGTTCAGATGGTAATCTCATTAGAATGCAACTTTAATGTCTGCCTTAGCTCCAAACATTAGCCCAGGAGCCCTGGGCTAGCTCTGTTCATTAAACCAAATTGCATATCTGAAGATATTTATAATCACTATTGAATGAGCTCTAAATCTCTCTCTCTCTCTCTCTCTCTCTCTCTCTCTCTCTCTCTCTCTCTCTCTCTCTCTCTCTCTCTCGCTCTCTCTCTCTCTCTCTCTCTCCCCCTCCCTCTCTCTCTCTCTCTCTCCCTCTCTCCCTCCCTCTCTCTCTCTTTCTCTCTCTTTTTTTTCAACATAGCAAGTGTTGATTTACTATCAATCTCCATAGTTCTTTTTCTGGATGCAGATGGTGTTTTCTATCCCAAGTTTATTGGGATTGCTTTGAATCATTGAATCACTGAGAAGAACCAAGTCTTTCATAGTTGATCATCACACAACCTTGCTGTTACTGTGTACAATGTACTCCTGATTCTGCTTGTGTTGTTCAGCATCAGTTCCAGTAAATCTTTCCAGGCCTTTCTAAAATCAGCTTGTTAATACTTTTTAGGAGTTTACATTCTATCAAGGTCTATATTATAGTCTGTTCCGATCCTGCTGATTCTTCCTATATCTCTCTTGCATGAAGTCACTCATCTAAACCACTTTTAAAGCATTCTCCAAACTCTTTTATATAAAAGTTCCTTTGGTCCACCGGAGGATGTTTTCATCCCAAGATAGAGGCCAGCTGCAAAAGTAGAGATTGGAAGCTCATGGAATTGTGGAGCTTCTGAGCACAAACAGAGACTCAGGAACTAGAGCAGGGCTCCTACAAATGTAGTAAGAACAGCAGTGACAAAGAAGGGAGAAGTAGCCCCAGTGAGAATGCAGGATCCTTTATGATCTAAGTCTCACACTTATGAAGGATGGAAGATCTTGGCTTTGTAAAAGATTCACTGAGAAACCTTTTCCTGTGTAGTACTATATGTGGTTTTCTGACTTACCACAGGATATGAACTCAAGCTCCAGAGAGCCTGCAAATAAAAAAAAAAACTGCATTTATTCATGCAGTTTGGGAGTCATTCAAACATGTAAAAAAGGCTACTCACTAACCTGAGATCTGGAAGACACTGTTCTTAGTACATATCTATTCTACCCTGGAACCATAAAGGCAAATTCAAAAAAAGGGAGGTATTTTTTAGAAGGAGAAAAAGGGTTGGATTACTTTATTTTATCAAAAACAAAACCAATCCCCAAGTCCTTTTAAAGTCAGTACTTAACCATATCCTTTGACTGGACAGCTATGAATTATCGTAAAAAGGCAACCCACTGGTCACTGTAAAATCCATGGATTTTCCAGGAAAAAGATGAGCTTTAAATCTCAGAGAAAAACAGAGAGAGAGAGAGAGAGAGAGAGAGAGAGAGAGAGAGAGAGAGAGAGAGAGAGAGAGAGAGAGCGCAAAATAGCATTTCCCAACACTTATCCAGGAGCCTGAGGAAATATAATGGCCAGGTCCTGGGACGTTGCTAGTCAGTGTGAGTGTTGATTAAAAGTTACTCTAAAGCATTTCTTTCCTTTGAATGAATGAGCCTCAGCTTTCTCCTTTATAAAAAGTACAAGTGAGACTCGGTGATTGTTAAGGTTTTCAGGTATGTAATTTCACATATAATATCTTCATTGTAGTCATTTGGAGGGCATTCTTCTAGTAGAGGGACAGCTGAATATTTGAACCTATGTAGTGTGAGAAAAAGGAGATTAGGAAGGAGGATGAGAGAGTTAAAGAACAAGCAAAACTGTTTCATATTGGGGAAATTATTTACTCTTTAAATATCATATCATCTACAAAAAAAGAGCAAGGAAAATAGAATTCAATGAGTTGAAGTATCCTAAATAATTTGTAAACACAAAGTGCCATATGAACATAAAAATTATGAAGCAGATAAAAAAGACAAGTAAAAAGCAAATAAATTTCAAATAATACCAGCCCTAATTTTTTTTTACTAAAATCGTGGTATTCAGTTGTGCTTATGAAGGCCTCAATTTTAAGTAATTTTAACACATTTGCTTTCATAGACATAGACAACACAACTGACAATGGAGCATATATTCTTATATTTTTCCACATAGTAGTTATGAGTTGGTTCTAAGATCTCTACTATTAGTACTCGAACTGGATTTTCTAATTCTTAAAAAAAAAAAAAAGTTTGTCTAGTCAAACCATGTGACAGTGTCAGCTGATTCTTTTAAAAGTTTATCTAAGGCAATCCCAATAGACTTTGAACAGAAAATGCCATCTACACTCAGAAAAAGAACTAAGGAAACTGAAAGTAAATCAACACATGCTAGGTTTACTTTTTTTCTGATTCTTTTTTCTCATGGTTTTTCCCTTTTGCTCTGATTTTTCTTTCTCAACATGATTCATAAAGCAATGTATATCAAAATAAATAAATTCACAAGAAAAAAATTGTAAGGTTTAGAAAGAAAAACTGAAAATATTAATTTATGGCCAAAATGATAGCACACCCGGGACATAATCCTCTCATGCATAAACTTTTATACAACATGGGTCAATTTCAGGTCTTACATCAGGGAGTTTTGTTACTAGACTACTAGAAGATCTTATTATAATAGAATTGTATAATAAGGGCCTGATGGTAGGTAAAATGGGATTTACTGTCACAAATATTATGATCGTGTACATTTTTTGCTGACCTCAAATGTGTCTAAGGAATATTGACACTGTAAAAGATGTGTGGAGGAACACAGATGGTGGCTAGAAAATCAAACTGGACAAAAATTGATGAAAATAATTCATCGTAATTGATATTTGACTTTAGGAGGAATATTTAATTTGATTTTCTGGGAAAACAAAATACTGCCATAGTTTTATAAAGAACAAGTCAGGTAAAGCTGATCTCATTTTATTTTTGTATAGGAAAATTGATTTTGACCATCAGGAAAATAATGTCTACAAAATCCAGATTTTACCATACATCTTACAAATTATTATTGTGGGAGGGGAATGGAGATATATATAGATTTATATAGGGAATATAACCTGGGTTGAGAGAAATGTTTCACAATTCATTGGGATATCAAATAATAATAATTTGAGGGACAGAGATAATCCTAAGCAGAAAATAAATGTGATGCAAAAGAAAGCTAGAACTTTGAAACAAGAAGAAATAAGGACTCTTTTTCTGGCTATTATAAAGAATAAATAAGAATCGGATCCAACTCTTACTGCCATATGTTGCTGCTGAAAGAATCATAGCCCCAATTATACAAAATTTTGTCAGTAAAACAATGCCTCTGCTTTTTACTCTGCTGTCCAGATTTGCCATAGCTTTCCTTCCAAGGAAAAGAATCTTTTAATTTCATGGCTACAGTGGCTATCTGCAGTGATGTTTGAACTCAAAAATATAAAATCCAAAATTGCTTCCATGGCTTCCATTTCCTCTATTTGTCAGTAGGCAATGGGATTTCTTGCCAAGATCTTAATGTTTTTATGTTAAGCTTCAAGCCAGATTTCATATTCTTCTCGTTTACCTAAATCAAGAAGCTTTCGTGATTTCTCTTCACTTTCTGCCAACAGATTGTATCATCTGAAGTTGTTATTTCTTCCAACAACTTTAATTCCAGCTTTTGATTCATCCAGCCTGCCTTTTCAGGTGCACTATGCATTTAAGTTAAATGAATATGGTGATAATATTCAGCCTCCTTTTCCAATCTTAAACCAATCAATTGTTCTAACTGTTGCTTCTAGTCCTACATACAGGTTCCTCAGAAGACTAGTAAGATCATTTGATAGTACCATCTCTTTGAAGGACTTGCCACATTTTGTTGTAATCCACATAGTCAAAGGCTTTATTGTGGTAATCAATGAAGATAAAGTCAATCTTCTGCCCCTTCAAAACTTGCTTTTGTGGTAATTCTCGGTTTGCATATTGCAGAAGCCTAGGAGGCAGAATCCTCAGCATGTTCTTGCTGGGGTGTGAAATAAGTGGAATTGTTCAGTAATTTGAACATTCCTTGCCATTGACTTTCTTTAGGATTGGGATGTAAACTGATCTTTTCCAATCCAGTGTTCACTGTTGCGTTTTCCAAATTTGCTGCCATATCGAATACAGAAACTTGAACATCATCATCTTTTAGATTAGTTATAAATAACTCATCTGGAATTCCATCTCCTTTGCTAGCCTTATTGTTAGCATTGCTTCACTTGGCTTCATGGCTGGCTATAGATTTTTATTCATTATCCAGTTTTTATTTCAGATTATAATATATTTTCTGGGTAAATTATTCTTAATTGTAAACCTTTTTTGTTTTGGATTTTAGAATATCTCATTCCTTAGAAAAACTGTCTGATGAAAAACCATGATTAACTCAGTTTTTCTCAGCAGCACAATGATCCAAGAAAAGGTCAAAGGACTTACAAAAAGGAAAATGCTATGCATAGACAGATAAAGAATTGATAGACTCTGAATTCAAATCAAAGCAAGTTTTTTAACTTATTCTTTGTGTTTTTTTCCTTTTCATCTATTTTTTCTTTCACAATAATGATTACTATGAAAATATGTTTTACATGATAGCATATGTATAAACTATATCATACTGCCTAACAGCTTTGGAAGAAGGAAGAGGAGGTAAGAAAATTTAGAAAAATGAATGCTAAATTTTTTCTTAATGTGAAAGTGGGAAAAATACTATTTAAAAAGAATCTCATTCCATATCATTCACTGTTTTAAGTCGATAGTACAATCCTAATTGTTGTTCCTCATTATTTGATTTGCTTCTCATTTGCTGTTAGTATTATTTTTCTTTACTCTCAAATCTGTATTTTGTCAATGCTGTTACTGTGAGTTTATATTTTGAGACTTTTTTTTAAGAAAATGATTGGTGGATTCTTATTTTTATGCCTCTCTTAAACTAATTGTTCTGGGCAATTTTCCTTAATGATTTATTGAAATGATATCCAGGACGGCCATCATTTCAGGGAATGCCTTAAAAATATTATGACGAATGTTATGAATATTATGATTCTATAAGAAATGATCAGCCTCATGATTTCAGAAAGGCCTGGAGAGATTTACATAAACTGAAACTAAGTGAAGTGAGTAGAACCAAGAGAACTTTGTATATAACACTAAGAAGATTATGTGATGATCAAGTCTGATAGACATGGGTCTTTTCAACAACAAGGGTTTTCAAGTCAATTCTAATAGACTTGTGATGGAGAGAGCCATGTGCTTGGAGAAAGGGAATTGTGGGCACTGAATATGGATCAGAAAATAGTATTTTCAATTTTTTTATTGTTTGCATGCTTTCTTTTCCATTTTTTAATTTTTGATCTGAATTTTCCTGTGCTGCACAATAAGTGCAGGAACATGTAGAGAAGAACTGTACATGTTTCATATATATTGGATTACTTGTTGTTTAGGGAGTAGAGGACAGGGAGGGAGAAAAATTGGTAACACAAGTATTTGCAAGGGTGAATGTTAAAAACCATGATTGTATATATTTTGGGTTCTTAAAATTAATTTTATGATTATAACATTTTTGACAGTACATATGCATGGATAATGTTTTAAAGCATTATCCCTTGCACTCCCTTCTATTCTGAATTTTCCCCTCCTTCCCTCCACCCCCTCCCCTAGATGTCAGGCATTCTAATACATGTTAAATATGTTATAGTATATCCTAGATAACCCCAACCCTAAATGCGCCTCCCAAATCCTGACTCTAACCCTAACCCTAACCCTAAATTCACGCCTCCCGACTCTAACCCTAAATTCCTGCAGAACCGAATTAGTTGTTGTTGTTGCACAGGAAGAATTGGATTCAGAAGACAAACAAAAAATACAAACAGTTTACACTCATTTCCCAGTGTTCCTTCTCTGGGTGTAGCTGATTCTGTCCATCATTAATCAATTGGATCTGAGTTAGATCTTCTCTTTGTTGAACATATGCACTTCCATCAGAAAACATCTTCAAACAGTATTGTTGTTGAAGTGTATAATGAACTCCTGGTTCTGCTCATTTCACTCAGCATCAGTTCATGTAAGTCTCTCCAAGCCTCTCTGTATTCATCCTGCGGGTCATTTCTTACAGAAAAAATAATATTCCATAACATTCACATACCATAGTTTACCCAACCATTCTCCAATTGATGGACATCCATTCATCTTCCAGTTTCTAGCCACTACAAAAAGGGCTGCCACAAACATTTTGGCACATACAGGTCCCTTTCCCTTCTTTAGTATTTCTTTGAGATATAATCCAGTAGTAGTACCATAATGTTCTGTTGCCTCCAGAGACTGCCGATTGCTCTCTGGTCTAGAGGAGAGACTTCTCCCTCCAGAGAGCCGCCTCAACTCTGACCTAGAGCAGAGACTCTCCTTTCCTCCAGAGAGCTGCCTCAAGTCTGGTCCAGACAAGACTCTCTCTCCAGTGCCGTCCTCTTTTATCGTCCCAGGGAATGGGCGTGGGATAACGCAAGGGCTTCTGGGAAAAAGTATTTCAACCAATGAACTTGCTCCTCCTAAGCATGCAAGCTCCTCCCCAGGAGTTCACAAGTAAAACTCCCAGTAAAGCCTGAACTAGAGATTTGTTAAATACTGACTTAGCACTTAGTAACAACCTAATATCTCATTATCTCATTAGCACTTAGTAAGAACCTAACAGTACCATGCATGTATTTTGAAAAGAAAAAGCTACTTAAAAAAGAAAAATGACATTTAGGATCTCTTTTCAGATTGTGGTAATCTGTGGATTCTTAGATTCTCTCTTCTTGCTTTGTTTTCCAGGTCAGATTTTCTTTTCATAAGAGATATCTTAATTTTACTCTATCTTCTCAATCTGCTGACTTTGTTTCAATCATCCTTATTGTCTCCTGGAGTCATTAATTCCTAATTGGAATAGTCAGATTTTTAGAGAATTTATATACTTCTTCCATTGATCCCTTTTTCAAATCTCTCCTCCATAGTTTTCATTTGTTTTATAACATGTATTTAAACTCTTGCCTCATTTTTAAAAAGAAATTACTCTAAAATTGATTAATTTTCCTTAATCAAAGGGTTATAAAACTGCACTCTCTCTCTTTTTTTTTTTTTAATAGGCTGGGGTTAAGTGACTTGCCCAGGGTCACACAGCTAGGAAGCATTAAGTGTCCGAGACCAGATTTGAACTCGGGTCCTCCTGAATTCAGGGCTGGTGCTCTATCCACTACACCACCTAGCTGCCCCCAAACTGCACTCTCTTTGATCCAGAAGTTTGGTTTTTTTGTTTGTTTGTTTTGTTTTGTTTTGTTTTGTTTTGTTTTGTTTTGTTTTGCTGGATCTGTATCCCAAAGAGATCATAAAAAAGGGGAAAAGACCCATATGTGCAAAATGTTTGTAATAGCCCTTGTTGTATTAGCAAGGAACTGGACACTGAATGGATGCCCATCTATTAGGGAATGTCTGAATAAGTTATGGTATAAGAATGTAATGGAACATAATTGCTCTATAAGAAACAATGATTTCAGAGAGGCCTGGAGAAACTTTCATAACTGATACTGAGTGAAGTAAGTAGAACCAAGAAAACACTGTACACAACAAGAAGATTATGTGATGATCAGCTTTGATGGATATGGCTCTTTTCAACTGTCAGGTAATTTAGCTCCATTTCAACATGCAAATCCAATAGTACTTGTGATGGAGAATGTCATTTGCATTCAAAGGGAAGACTATAGAGACTGAACATAACTCACAACATTTTCACCTTTGGTGTAGTTGTGGTTTGCTTGGTTGTGTTTTTCTTTCTCATTTTTTTCCTTTTCATTTTTCTTGTGTAGCACAATAAATGTGGAAATCTGTTTAGAAGAATTGAATATATTTAACTAAGATTACTCACTATTAGCAAGTAAGCTTCCTTCCCCTTGGGAACGGGGAGGGAGAAAAATATGGAACCCAAGATTTTGCAAGGGTAAATATTGAAAACTATCTTTGCATGCATTTTGAAAAGTAAAAATTTTAAAATAAGTAACTCCACTTTAAAGCTGATATTTCTCCAGTCTGACTCTTGTAAACAAATGTTTTCCCCAGTACCTTTCCTATCACTCAGCATTCCTAAAGAACCATCCCATTTAACAAATATTTTTAAACCAAAAAAAAAAAAAAAAAAAAAGAAAAGAAAAGAAGAGAAAAGAAAGGAAAATACACACACACACACACACACACACTTAATCAAAACAAGCAAAAATTCCAACATTTGTAGACCTCCTGCCTTAGCAAAGGGATGTGATTAGGGAGTCATTGTCAATCTTTTCTTTCCAAGCTATGTCTGTTCTTTATAATTTTGCAACATTAATTTTTGAATGTTTTTATTTTCCCATTTACTTTGTTATAATCTTTGTATATATTGCTTTCTTGACTCTACTTACTTCTTTCTACATCGGTTTATATAGATCTGCCGATGTTTTCCTTTATCACATTTGTTATTTCTGATGGCAGTTATATTCCATTATATTTATATACCATCATTTATTTAACCATTCTTTAATTAATGAGCACCAAATTTGTTTCCAATTCTTTGCTATCACACAAAGACTGTTGCTATAAATATTTGGGTGAATATAGTAATGTTTTTCTTATTTTTAGGATATTTTAGAATAATTCCAAGTAATTAAATCTCTGAGTCAAAGGGGATGAAAAATTTAGTCACTTGATTTGCACAATTCTAAATTGCTTCCTGAAATGCTTTTACTGATCCACAATTCTACTAGTAATGAGTGTATCTATCTTTCCACAACCTTTCCAACACTATCAATCTTTTGTCATCTTTGTCAGTTTTCAGAGTATAAGGTGAAACCTCAGAATTGTTTAGATTTGCATTTATCTTATTTTATACGTATACACACACACACACACACACACACACACACACACACACACACACAAATAGATGGGCAAGCCTGAATGGAGCCACTAGAAGCTAGGAGATAAGGGGATAAGGGAAATTTTCATGTAGAAGGAAGCACTTGTGCAGAGTTTTGAATTAAACAAAGAATTCTAAGAAGTAATGATAAAATAGAGGTGCATTTGAGAAATAGAAATTACAAACATTTGGAAATCAAAGATGGAGATATGGGAGGAAAATAAAGAAATACAGTCTGGTATGGGGAGTGAAGGAGAGCAAAATATAATAATGTTGGGAAAATAGGCTGAAGGAGGGTTGGCAAAAGTTTTATAAGCCAAAAAGAAGAGCTCATTTTTTTATTCCAAACACGATTGGGATGCTTTGGAATTTACTTACTCATGAAGTGACATGATCAGACCTACATTTCTGGTAAAGAACTTTGGCAGATGGAAGAAGATGGCTGGAAAAAGAGAGGCTTGAAGCATGATGACCAACTAAAAAACTATTGCAATAATCCAAACAAGAGCTACTTAAAATGGTAGCTATGAAAGTAAAGAGAAGGAGGAGATGTGAGAAATGTTGAGAAATAAAAATGGAAAGATCACTGATATGGCATAAAGAAGAATGAAGAGATAAGTACAAAGTTTAAGTTTTAAACCTCAGTGATGAAGAAAGTTATAATACTTCAATAGAATATATAGTCATTCATCAGAAGGTATTTTAATATAATTGTTAATGATAGAAAGGGATTGAGGCTGAGGGTGACTGTAATGTTCTGTTTCTCTAGATTTTTAATCGTTCTCTTGGGAACCAGATTTGTTGGGGATCTTCTGGAGGCAGCCTTAATTTCAGTTCAGTTCTATAATCACCAAAATGCAGCCAGGAGTTAAAATCCTTTACCGTCTCTTTCCAAATCTGATCTCCAGATCCTTTATTTTCTCCTTCAAGCCTTGTCTCTTTCACTTGGGGCTCTGCTAGCTTTCTTAGAGGCCTCTCTCTCTCTGGTTCCCGAGAGCTCTTGTCAGAATGTCTCCAGCCAGCTTCAGTCTCTAACTCCTTCTGAATCCAAAGCCTCCAGCCAACATGAAGGTAGAAGTGGGAATGAATCAGACACTGCCTCCAAGAGTGTGGGATTGTGGGCTTCCTAGAATTCAATCCTAGCTGTGAATCTCCTGGAAGCCCATGAGCAGGCTTTTCCTTTAGACTTGGGAATCTCCCCACTGAAATCCTGGCTCTCCAAATCTCCTTGAGCTTCCCTGAAATTCTCCACTTGACTTAATCCAGACTCTGATTCTCCCCACTGAATCCTGGCTCCTTATATCCTCTCAGAGAATGGGCTTGTGGGAGCTCCTTAAAAGTATGCTCTCTTAAAGGTGTGAATACATTACTGAACTAGAGAACTGTTAAGTACCATGCTAAATTAGATAATTATATCCATTCCAGTGACTTAGCACCTTGTAAGAATCCTAACATGTTTGGACATATGAGGTTCGAGAGCTTCTGACACTTCCATTGGAGGCAAATGGAGAGGTGCAAGTATAAATCTAGAGAAAGACTAGAGTTTCGAACAGAGATATTGAAGTCATTTGCATAGAAGATAGATGATTATTGGTACCCAATAGGGGTACCAATTGAGAAAAAATGTAGAAGGAAAATAGAAAAGGATCCAAGACTAAGCCTGCTGTAGATCACAGAAAAGCAACTTATTATGGATGATAAAATAGCAAACGAAACCTACAAACTAGCATAAGATCATGAATCGTGCACATAGAGATTCACTATATCTAAATATCTGGACAAAAACAGTTACAATCTACAACAGCCCTTTCGGTTGTCATCAAGAGTTTTAAAAACATACAGAGATCTCAACTAAATGTTATAGAAAATGATTGAGGAAGTTCCATCAACAACAGTTTTTTCTAGTATCCTCAGCTTTCGTTGCTATAGACTTCCATACAAAGTAATTTTTAAAATGCTTTTTAAAAAAGTACTTGCTTAGGAAGAAACATGATAGCATAGCATTTTTCTGAAGATACAAAGTACATCAAACTTCTATCATTTATTTGAAAGAAGCATTATTTTAAAGTATTAAATTGATAAATTATATGCCTGTATACTTTCTGTGCCTTGGAAGCAAATATATTAGAGTACTAAACATGAAGCCAGAAGATTTGGACTTCAGTCCTAGCTTTATTACTTACTAAGTACATCACTTGAGGAAGTCAATTAACCTCTAAGAGTCTATTTCCTAGTCTATGTATGAGAAATCATATTCTCACTACCTACTGGATTGTAGAGAGAATTAAATGAGAAAACACTTAAAAGGCACTTTGCAATTCTCAAGTGCAACATAAATGTGAATAATTATTATTTCCCTTTTACTGTTAATGTGTATGTATAACCTTCTTTGATTTATTGCTCATCTGGAGTATAAAAAAGTAAAACAAAGCTGATGAGTCACTAGAAAAAGTAAAATAAAATAGAACTCCTTAATATTCTTTTGGCCTAGTAGAGATGCTTAGCACATAGCCTAATGGGACATAATAGCTATCTAGATATATAGATACAGATACAGATATTTGAAAGCCCTTCATATGAGAAAATATTATGTTTAATCCATTTTCCTCTAGAAAACTGAGGAACCAAGGATAACCAAAAGAAAAAAAAGCAGATTTTTATCAATTTGAGGATTTTGTTGTTGTTAATTCATTTTCCATTCATACATGAATGAATCCATTTGAAGTTATCTTGCCAGATAAATTGAAGTAGTTCACCATTTCCTTCTCCAGATAATTTTACAGATGAGGAAACTAAGGCAAACAGGCTTAAGTGATTTGCCCAGAATCATACATTTAGTAAGTGTCTGAGGCCAGATTGGAACTCACAAATATGAGTCTGACTCCAGGCCCAGCATCCAGGCCCAATTAGCTGCTCTTTCCAACAATAAGAACTACCCCAAAGTAGAACAGCCTGCCTAAAAGGTTTATTTTTGATAAAGTAGTTCATTTTCCCCCTAGGGATTTTAAAGGAAAAGTTGAATAACTACATGATAAGTATCTTCCAATGGGAATTGCTTCTCAGGTATGGGTTGGAGTAAATTGAAATTCAATTCTAAAATTCTGTGATTATAAGTATTATTGATATAGTAGTATTTTATTTAATGCTAGAATACAGAGCGAGAGTTATAAGATGATGCTTAGTTATTATTGATTTATTTTATTTACATATTAAAATTTAGAGCTAGAAAGGATTTTAAGTTATCCAATCTAACCCTCTCATTTTAAAAATGAAAAAAAAGAAGAAACTATGAGGGAACTGACTGGCAATATGATGTGGTGAAAACAACACTGGATGTAGGATCAGAAGGCTTGTATACAAAACTTAACCCCCCTTTCTTAGAAGTGAAACTCCAAACTAATCACTTTACTTCTCCAAGACTTTGGCTTCTCATCAATAAAGTGGAAATATTACTATCTGCATTAATTTCCCTCCCAACGTTGTCATGTCAGGATAAGTAATATGTATAAACACTCAAGTACCACATATGTGTTAAATTTTGTTATTTATTGCAAACATCCATGATGGAAACTAAACACTGAGGAATACCTAATGCCTAGCTCTACTTCTTTTCAGCTTTGTAATAAGCTACTTATACTTTTGAGCCCTGGTTATTTTTCATTTGTAAAATGTAAATGTTATAAATCTATGTGGTTATTGCTAGAAAATCATTTGTAAGCCATAGATTAATATAAATGTGAGATATTACAACATAATTCAGAAGTGTGACTTTCCTCCAACATATTTTTCTTAGAAACTGATATTTTAGTATCATTTTCATATATGTAGAGTCCTAAAAAGATTAGTTAGAGCATTTTTACATTGCTTCATTTGAAATAAATTAGAAATGACCAACTTTCATATTACAAGAAGTAGAGAATTAAAACACTGAGATTAAAGAATTAACTTCATGATTTATACTTTTAATCAATTTGAGGATATGCTCAGGATGTTTTAATTCTTTGGCTCAAAGTTGTTTTCATAAGTAATACATCAGAAAAAAAAAGTTGTTTCTCCTCCTGAGCAAGTTTAGAGTAATAATTATACAAGGAGAGAGATAATAAATGTTTATTTGCATATATAACTAATAGAAAAGAATAAAAATGATCCCATAAATATGGAAAATATTAGCAGGAATTAGTAGTGTTGTTTTTTTTAATCAAGTCAATAGGCTTGTATCATAATTTACTAGGGGTAACATAACTAAATAAAAACAGGCAAATCTGTGAAGGTAATGTCACTATAAGGTACTTCTGCCATTTGGAGAAATAGTCAGGATAGAAAAAAAAGACTGAGAATTGTTCAATAATAACATATCAGTGGACAATAAAAAATAAAAATTTCCACTTAAACTATTAATATTTAAATACTAAGGACTCTATATAGTGAAAATTGAGAAATACATACATTTAATATGTTAAAGATGAAAATATTTGAAATGTATATAGCCAAGTATAATTAAGGAAGGAATAAAATATAAAATATGTCCTTTAAAAAAATCAAAATGATGAGTAAACTACTCAAAGATTCAGAAGAATATTAAGTGATATATTCAAAACTCAGAACTTTTCTTAGGATAACTACTGTAATGATCACACAATCAAAAATATTTATTAAGGACCAAGCACAGTTCTAAGCACTGGAGATATAAGAAAGGTCGTATTGGAAACTCAAGGAACTCAAATTCTAATAAGAGAAGAAATACATTAATAACTAGGTACACACAAGATACATATAAAGTAGATAGGAAGTAATCTTGGGTAGGAAAGCAGCTGGGAGAACTAGGAAAGGTTTCTTGAAGAATGTGGAATATGACCTGAGATTTGAAGGAAGCCAGGGAATCTAAGAGACAGAAGGTTGAATTCCATAAGGATTTCCAAAATGTTTATACTTTCCAAGTTCATTCAGAAACTGTAAGTCTGAGCAGTAGAGTGAACTAATGAGCTAAAATTTATTTTGCTGTACTGTTAGGAGGAATCAGGCAGCACTGTGCAAAAAATTACAAAGTTTGCTCCAATTCTAAATATCATGGTGTACCTCTTAGTCTATTCAACTAACTTCCAAAATGCTATTGGATTTACCCCAACACATTTGTTTCCCTACTATGTTGATTAAGGGTCAAAAGCATGATTCCAAATTTCTTCAATTTGAAAAAAAAATAAGTAAAATAATTCAAAAGGAAATGCACCTTATAAAACTAGTGAAAAGAAAGACTGTGGTACATATTACTCATACTGTGCGTGATTCTTCATGCTGAGATCTGGATAAATTTAAGCTGTCATTCATATGACCTTCATGGTGCATGACAGCCTCAAAAAAAGATCAATGAGTGAAATAAATATCACTACGACATGTCCTACCTACAGAATATTAAGACTGTGCAGAGTGGTGAATTTAGGATTTAGCCTTGAATTCAGGAGGACCCAAGTTTAAATCTGATCTCAGACACTTAACACTTCCTAGCTGTGTCACCCTGGGCAAGTCACTTAACCCCAGCCTCAGGGGAGAAAAAACAAACAAACAAACAAACAAAAATAATAAAAATAAACAAACAAATAAATAAATAAATGAAACTGTGGAGAATGTAAAAGGTACACAAACCCCTAGTCAAATATCAAGAGCAAACAAGTCAGTGTTCTCCCCAAGATCTGCTTCATTTCAACAACTGAGTATCCCCAAGCTAAAATATTAAGGTGAACATGAGAAAAAACAACAACTGTGTTTTTAATAATCAAATTCTGATGAAGGCCTCTTTACCTCAGTCCCATAATTTATATGGAATAACAAAAAGCAAATATCTTTTATTAGCATTTTATCCACTGTGCTATCTAGCTAAATTGAATGTTTCTATTAAATATGGAAAATGGGAAGTTGACAAGAACTCCTAGGGTACAAATATGGATGACCATAAGGATGGTAACAAAAATAGTTAAGTACAGAGGGGGATTAGGTTTTCAGCAAAGTAAAATGATATCTATTTAACATGTTGGGTTTGGGTTAGGGTTAGACACAGTTCAAAATACCCAACGGGCAGTTTTTAATCTAAAAGTGGAGCTCAGGAGAGTCTAGGGCTAACGCTTATCATCTGATGAGAGATGATAATTGAATCCATGGAAACTGTTGGTGTATATACATATAAGTATTATATACTCTAAGTATGCCCTTATTAGTTTGTAGATATAGGTGCATATGCACTGCTTATGTGCACATATATGAGCACATGTCTAAATGCACATCTGATGTACATCAGCTATATTTGGTCACAAAGGTACCTACATATACAATATGAAAGTATATAATCATGTGTTCTATCCACATTCCCCAAGAATTAAAATGAATATATCTTTTAAGAATTAGTCAGAATCTTTTTGTTCCAACACCATAAATAAATAGTAAGGCCCAGATAAAGCTTCCGGTATTAATACATTTAACTTTAAATCATGTTTGGTTTGGTAAAGTGTTATTTTCCCTCAATTTGCAAATTATATTTTTCGTTTCAGTCTATTATCTGCCCTTACCGCAGGGAACACTCAGAAATTTATGTTGGTCAATAATGGTCAGTGAGGGTAATGTGGTTGTACGCAGATATTATAGGCCTGAGGATTTTACCCAAAACATGTTTAAGTTTGCTGAAAAAAAAACCTTTGAATTTTCATATAATTAGTTTTCTTTGTAATCCAACATATTTTATTTTATACATTTAATAAACTCCATTCTGAGAAACATTTTGCCAGATTTCCAGAGGTCCATGACATAAAGAATTTCATCTGCTAAGAAGATAAAGATTATAGAAATGATCCCAAAAGATTTTTAATGGTAGAAATTCCTGAGCGTATAGTATCATAAAGCAAATAAATTATCCAACTATATTATATGTAGCAAGCAAAATATGAAAGAACTCAGTTCAACAATAAATATTCCTAGAAGTTCACTTAAAAGATCAGCTAACCTTTTATTAAAAAGAGGCACAAGCACAACCTTATTCACCTACTAAAGAAAAGACTCCTTTCCAATGGAATGTCAATTTTTTGTGTGATTTTGTGATCCTCTGGGAGATGACTATGAACCACTGCATGGAATTCCCAATCCCTCTAATTTTGTCCGCCTGCATTTTGGATTTCTTTTACAGGCTAATTGTACACTATTTCAAAGTCCGATTCTTTTTGTACAGCAAAACAACTGTTCGGACATGTAGACGTATATTATATTTAATTTATACTTTAACGTATTGAACATATATTGGTCAACCTGCCATCTGGGGGCGGGGGAAGGAGGAGAAAAATTAGAGCAAAAGGTTTGGCAATTATCAATGTTGTGAAATTACCCATGCATATATCTGGTAAATAAAAAATATTTTTAAAATTTTTTAAAAAGAAAAATTATTCACAATATGTACATTTCCATGGAGAATGAACTCCATTACATCATGGTCAAAAGCCTAGGACTCATTCAATACAGCATGTTCAAAAAGAGGAAGGTATAAAACAATGGGTCCAGACTCAGAGCTAACAGTGGATCCGTATTTCCACACAACCTGCAATGAACAGTGATGTTGCCTTCTATAGAAATATAGAGCTGAAGAATTGAAAAACTCTGATAACTATAAAGAATTGGACATTTTCCTATCACTTCTATTCCAGGGGAACATAAACAAATTACTCACATGAGTGGTGAGTGTGGGACTTTTCAAGAAGTAGTTAACTACTTAGTGGTTAACATGATAAGGATCCAAAAAAGCCAGTAGTCAATCCATCAGTTAACCAGTATTTATAGGTAGCCGTCTCGGTCTGACCCAGTCTCCTTCAGCTGTCTGACAGTCTGACAGTCTCCACCAGCCTCAGTCTGAGTCTGACTTTGTCCCCAGTTCTATAAGCCTTTAAATACCCTATTACAATTACATCATTACAGTATACTGAGTATAAGCCAATCTAGAATGATTACATCATTATATCAAACTACAGTGATTCTATCTATATCATAGTAGATATATGTGAACTAGAGAACCACTATCTCATCAATTCCACGTTTCAAGTATACTCCAGAATTCCGGCCCTCTACAACATTGTGTTGACACAATTTCCCCTAGTATTTTTAGAACATTTCTTTTTATTTTAGAGTGAACTAAAAAGGGACTGTTTCAATTCTATACTAGTCCCAAGAAGAAGAAAAAAAAATTTGTGGCCAAAGAATAAAGACAAGGGGAAGCTAGGTGGTGCAGGATAGAGCATGGGCCCTGCAGTCAGGAGGACCTGAGTTCACCTTTGGCCTCAGACACTTGGTACTTTGTAACTGTGTGACCCTGGGCAAATCACAACTCCCATTGTCTCACAAGACAAACAAGAATAAAAAAAATTGAGACATGAAAATGCCAGGAGATGTTTCCAGGATATGTATCCCCAGACTTCAAAGATTTCTAAGAATCAACACCCACATCTGGGAATTCATATGAAGATATTAATGTAAGGAAATCAAATAAGTATCACTAGAAATTTAAGAAATCTAGGGAAAGGAAATGGAGACTTTAGGAGCACAAGTAATGTTTCTGCCATTGCTCCTGATTGAAAGTGTTTTAGAAAAGAAAGACCAAGGAAATAACTTAATAAGATAGTTTAGAAGAATGCAATAAATGTAAATAATAAGGAAATGTTTAACATGCAAACTCTTGGCAAAGGATAGAGTCTAAAAAGGAAATCTATTTGAAGATTTGCATATCTGGTCAACCAAGATTTAAATTTAAAAGTAGAGGGAAAGGAGAAAACAATCTACTGGAACTATAACTAATATAGTCTACCGTGTAATTTGCCATGCAAAACAATATAAGATGCATTTTAATATAATATTACCTTACGTTGTATAGATCTCATTCTTACAGATTTCACATCCACAGATTAGTAAATTAGCCAAAGGCCTGTATCTACATGTTGTATGTAGCATACTGAATCATCTTACTTCATTTCTGATGTTGCCATACCATACATTTCTTTTTTTATCCCTATATCTAATTTTTCCTGCAAGAAAAAAAGAAAAATGACACATTAGCAATTATAATAGTATTAAATAGAAGTTAAAGAAAAGTTATAAAAATAATGTCAAGATACTCCTTTCCCTAAATCCCATCCCATTATTTGCTTTTAGTGTACAAATCAGAAATCTTGTAAAGCAGTGCCTTAAATTTATTTTTATGCATTTTAACTTTTGGTGAAAAGTACAAGTACTGTTTGAAAAGCCACCCAAAAAATGAAAAAAAGTAGAAATTATTGTGATTATATAAATCTTCGTGAAAATTTTATTTTTTACACAAAAATTATTTTATTTTACTCTTTTGTAACTTCCGTAGCAATTTCAGAATTTCTTCTTTCCTACACCCAGTCAATAGTCTGATCTATATCATACAAATTTCTGTTCTCACAATGCAATTCTCTAGGATTAAAACAATTCTCATTCAGAATACTACTAAATCACATATTGATTCTATGACAGACTAAAATAATCATACATATCACAGTACTTAGAAATGAGAACACAGAAATTACCAAAAACAAACAAACAAACAAAGCAAATTCTAAACACAAAATCAAAAGTATTCTTTCTCTGGACTTTTTCATATTCGTCTAGTATTACATTTATTTTTGTACATGTTTAATTTCTTCCATTAAATTAGAGGAATTTTAAGGACAATGAATATAATATTTTTTCAGCTCTGGATTCCCAGAAATTAGTAGAATATTTCACATAGAATGAGTTTTCAATAAATATTAATGTTATATACAACAACTATATAAAAATAAGTATACATATTAAATATTTACTAATAATAAATCATAAATAAATCATGCTTGTTTACTATTAGTACTTAATAGTTTCCCCTTTTTCTGAAGTTTACAGGATCAAAATTGTCTACCCAATTCATATCATAGTAGCTGTTGAATACTAGGTCACCTTTCTTTCTTTCTCAAGAAGTACAGCACTTGACTCATTATCTTCTTCAAAAATTCTCATCCTAATATTATTGTTCTGTAAGGAATGACCAGCAGGATGTATCCAGAGAGGCTTGGAGAGGCTTACATGAACTGAAGTTAAGTGAAATGAGCAAAACCAGGAGATCATTATACACTTCAACAATACTATAGGAGGGTCAATTTTTTTTAACATTCTTTTTTTTTTAATTTTATAATTATAACTTTTTTTTTTTTACTATGAGGGTCAATTCTGATGGAAGTGGCTATCTTCAACAATGAGAGAATCCAAATCAGTTCCAACTGATCAGTGATGAACAGAACCAGCTACACCCAGTGAAAGAACACTAGGAAATGAGTGTTTGTATTCTTTCTGTTGTTGTTTGCTTGCATTTTTGTGTTTCTTCCCAGGTTATTTTTACCTTTCTAAATGTGATTTTTCTTGTGCAAGAGAACTGTATAAATATGTATGCATATATTGTATTTAACATATACTTTAACATGTTTAACATATACAGCACTACCAGCCATCTAGGGGAGAGAGTGGAGAGAAGGAGGAGAAAAGTTGGAATAGAAGTGTTTGCAAGGGTCAATGTTTAAAAATTTCCCAGGTATATGTTTTCTCAATAAAAAACTATACTAATAAAAATAAAAATAAATAAAAATTTTATCCTAGTTAGAGATCATTCAACATTCATAATAACGCTTTCTTAAATTGCAAAACCCTAATTCTTTAGCTTTCTTTTCTAAAGTTAAAAATATTTTCATTATGAACATAACAAAAATAAATAAGAATTTCCAAATACAGAGAATAGAAAAAAACACTTAATGAAACTTTAAATCTCTACAATGTATAGATTGCTTTTTTTCTTCCTTCCTTCTTTCCTTCCTTCCTTTCTCCCTCCTTCTCTCTCTCTCTCTCTCTCTCTCTCTCTCTCTCTCTCTCTCTCTCTCTCTCTCTCTCTTTCCCTTCCTTCCTTCCTTCCTTCCTTCCTTCCTTCCTTCCTTCCTTCCTTCCTTCCTTCCTTTCTTCCTTCCTTCCTTCCTTCCTTCCTTCTTTTCTTCCTTCATTTCCTCCTTCCTTCCTTCCTTCCTTCTTTTGTTTCCTTCCTTTCTTTCTTTTTCCTTTTCCTTTTTTTTTTTTATTGCTAAGGCACTTGGGATTAAGTGACTTGCCCAAGGTCACACAGCTAGGAAGAGTTAAGGTCTTCCTGATTTCATGGCTGGTGCTCTATCCACTGTGCCAGCTAGCTGCCCTGATTGCTTTTCTTTTTAAAAATAACAAATTTAATATGAAACTTTCAAAGTTGCTTTGCTTCCATGTAATTATTGCTGGCTCTTATTCTCTATTTTCTTTTATACATTAAAAAACTTTCAAAACATTTTTTTTGTAGTAACATCTCTAGTGCTTCTCCCAAGGATAACAAATTGAAAAGGCAAAAAAAGAAGAAAATTTTGTAACAAATGTACAAATAAAATAAAATCTCACACTAGCCATGTATAAAAAGATTATCTTATTCTATATCCTGAATATGGTATATAACATGAAATCAGTTACATGATTCACCATCAGTCTTCTGGAGTCGTGGTTAGTCATTGTGTTAATCATAATTCTTAAATTTTTCTTTTTGTTTGTTTGTTTTTAGTGTCATTATTTTATTAACTGATCACCTGGTACTGTTCCCAGTTAACTCTTTTTCTTCTAATTGTAACAAAACTTGTTCTCTCTATGCAAAAGTTGATTTTATATAATTAAAATTTCTCATTTTGTCTCCTTGTTTTCTCTATTTCTTGATTGGTCATGAATTTTCCCCGTATTCCTTGATTCAAATGCAATTTTTCTTTATTCTTTCAATTTATTTAAATGTGATCATTTTCATCTAATTCCTCTATCAATTTGAATTTTACCTTGGTACAATGATAATTAATTTCTTCCAGACTGTTTTCTAATTTTTTCTATTAGTTTCTGTCAAATAATGAGTCTTTACTCCAGTAGCTACAGTCTATAGGTTTATTAAAGGCTATGCTACTATGTTTCTAGCTTACAGTTCCTCCATGAATAAAGTGAAATATACTGTATACAAAGTAATAGCAATGCTCTAGGATGACCAGCTGTCAGTTACATTATTATTCTTAATAGAATAATCATTCACAACTACTCTGAAGGACTGATAATGAAAAATTCTATCCATACCCAGAGAAGGAATAGATTATGTCTGAATACTGATTGAAGCATTCTCTATTTCTCTCTTTCTTTTTAATTTAATTTGTCTTGAGGGTTTTTAATTTTCATTAAGGTGAGAGATCTACACTTTCTTTCACAACTTGACTTTTATGGAAACTTTTTGTATAACTTCACATGTAGTTTCTTAACTGTGGGTGAGGATAAGGAAGAGAACATAGAACTCAAAAACCTTAAAACCAAGTGTTTAAAAATTTATTTTCAGTATAACTTGGGAAAATATTAAATAAATAGCTGAAAAGCTCATTTCTAAAATATATAAAGAACGGAGTCAAATTTAGTAGAATACATGTCATTCCCCAATTGATAAATGATCAAAGGACATGAACAGACAATTTTCAGATGAAATTAAAGGCATCTGTAGACATATGAAAAAATGTTCTCAATCATAATTGAGTGATTGAGAAATACAATTGCTAGAGACTGTGAAATGCAAGATATGAGAATGCAAATTAAAACATCTCTGAGGTACTATCTCACACATATCAGATTGGCTAAGATGACAGGAAAATATAATGATAAATACTGAGAAGATGTGGGAAAACTGGGACAGTAATGCATTGTTGGTGCGATTGTGAAATTATCCAACCCATTCTATAATCTGGAACTATACCCAAATGTCTATAAAAGTGTTAATACCCTTTGATGTAGCACTGCCATTACAGAGTCTATATCCCAACAAAATTATAAAAGAGGGGAAAGGGCCCATATGCAAAAAAATGTTTTTAGTAGCCATTCTTGTAGTAGCAAATAACTGGAACATGAGTAGATCTACCTTAATTGGGGAATGGCTGCATAAGTTATGGTAGATGAAAGTACTGGAATATTATTATTTTGTTAAAAAATATAAAAGATGGACAGGCTGAAAAAAAGCCAGGAAAGATTTACATGTACTAATGCTGAGTGAAATAAGCAGAACCAGGATAACGTTGTACATAAAAACAGCAAGATTGTGAAATAATGAACTATGACAACTATGACAGAATCAGTTCTTTTCAGCGGTTCAGTAATCCAAGGCAATCCCAATAACTTTGCTTGGAAAAAGTCATCAGCATCCAGAGAGAGAACCATGAAGACATGAATCCTATGCTCACTTTTGTTCTGTGATTTTTTCTCATGATTTTTCCCTTTTGTTCTGATTTTTTCTCTCCCAACATTTCACTGGAAATATATAAAAAATGAATGTGCATGTATAGCTAAATGCATTGTTGTTTTTCATGTAACTGGGGGAAATTAAAAGGGGAAAAGAATAGAAAAAATCCACGTGGAAGAACAAGAAGAAAAGCAACTGAAAAGTTTCAATGAAAAATATATGTATGAAGGAGGCCTAGAGGTTCCAGAGTTCAAACTAGTATTACAAAATTGTAATAACAAAAGTAATAACTTAATGTCTAAGGAACAGAAGAGTAGATTGGTGGAATAAATTAGGAAAGCTGCTTGTAGTAGATCATGATAATCTAGTGCTTGATAAACCTAAAGAGCTAATTAAGCTTTTGTGGTTAAAAACTCATTATATGACAAAACTGCTAGAACAACTGGAAGGGAATTTGGAAGAAGCTAAACATAAAACAAAGTCTCACACCATATACATATAAGTTCAAAATACATATTAGACATGAAGGGTAATATGAACATCGTGGAGAAATGTACTCATGGATAAGAGAACAGTTTAAAACCACACAACAGATAAAGAGAATCACAGGAAATAAAATAGATAATTTTAAACATATGGATTAAAAAGTTTTTTTTTAAACAAAACTAATGAATCCAAAATTAAAAGGCAAACAGGAAACTGGAAGAAAAATTTTACATGTCTCTAATAAAAGCCTAACTTCTCAAATGCATAGGGGAAGTGAGTCAGAGTTATAAAAATCAAGAGAAATTCTGCGGGTGATAAATGGTAAAAGGATAATAACAGGCATTTTCCAAAAGAAGAAATCAAAACTATTGATGTCATGTGAAAAAAAACTTATTTAGAGAATTGCAAATTAAAACATCTTTGAGATACCACCTGAATCTGCCAAAATGCCTAACAGAAAAAAAAAAGACAATTTTGAAGAGTAAGTGGAAAAATTGAGATACTAATGCACTGTAGGTGCAATTCTTAACTAGTCCATATATTGTGGGGAACAATGTAAAGCTATGCCAAAAGAACTACAAATCTGTACATATTCTTTGATACAGAAAATACCACTACTAAAGAGATCAAAGAAAAATGGAAAGGATCTTTCTGTACAAAAATATTAAGAGCAGTCCTTTTTGTGGTAGAAAAGAATTAGAAATTGAGGAAATGACCATAAATTGGGAATTGGCTGAAGAAAAAGTAGTATATAATTGTGATGGAATACTTTTGTGTAAGAAAAAATGAAAAACAGAATGATTTCAGAAAAATCTGGAAAGACTTACATGAATCCATGCAAATGGAAGGAAGCAAAACTAAGAGAATACTGTATATAGTAACAATAATACTGTGAAGATGATCAACTATAAAAGACTTTCCATATGTCTCTAATCAAAACAATGATCTAAGACAATTCCAAAGGACCCATGAAAGAAAATGTTACCCAATTCCAGAGAGAGAACTGATGAATTCTGAAAATTAAATCTTTTTTTAAATTTTATTTTTATTATTTTTGTTTTATTTTCATTATAATATGGTTATTGTAAAACATATTTTAAATGATTTCATATTCATAATGAATAAAATTGCTTATTTTCTCAAAGATTGGGGTAAGAGAAAGGGAATTTTTAAGTCAAAAGTGAAAAAATTGATTGTTAAAAATATTTTATGTATAATTAGGAAATATTTGAATAAAAATATTTTAGGGATGTTATTCAGTTCTCTAGAAATCTAGAAATAGAAATCTTAATTAAAATATAAGTATAAATGTATATGCTAAAAGAGAATATTATGATAATTATGTATTAATATTAATGAAGAACATAAAAAATTTTAAGAAAAATATACTAAGGAAATTTAGGTACTTTGCTAGCTAAACCTTATTCATATAGCACTACTTGACTAAAGTTCTAAAATCTCAATACTTCTTTTGGAATCAGGAGCCAGTGTTAGCACATGAATTACTGCTCGGTAGTAATATGTCCCTATAATATGTCTATTAAATGTTTGTGTGACTCACTGAGGGCAGGTTAATTTCTTAAATATTTGGTTTATTCACAACAAAGACATAGTAGCCTCAGCAAAACTTTCCCAGGACTTATGTTTACTTGTGTAACATTAGGCACTGCTGCTTTTAATTACTCTGAGGGTATTCTCACCTTACTCTTCCTTAGATATATCACTTGTGGAGTACTGATGGTTTATCACATTTCCAAAAGGAAAAAAATATACTGGAAAGCACAAAGAAAGGGTAATCAGGATGGTGAGATGGTCACGTAGTGCAATATCATTTCAAAGAATTAGGGGAATTTAACTTGGAAAAGACAGAGGTAAAAGGAAAAGATGATAGCTATCTTCAAGTATTTGAGGGACTGTTACATGGAGGAGAATAGTCTTATTCTGCTTAAGCTCAAAAAGCAGAACTACTATGAAAGGATAGAAAGTTACAGAGAGGCAAATTGAAATTTGGTGTAAGGAAGAGATCCAGACAATTAAAACTACTCCAAGGTAGAATGGGCAGCCATGGGAGGAGATGAGTTCAGCCTCCCTGAAGATGCTAACAATAATAGGACTTTAAAGTGTACAAAGCTGTTTACATATTTTGTCTCATTTAATCTTCTTAACAACTTTGTGCCATTAGCCCCGTTTGGCATATGAGAAACCTGAAGCTGCGAAAAGATTCAATGATTTGACCAGAGTCACAAAGCTAACATCTGAGACAACATTTGAACTTAAATCTTTCTGATTCTAATGCCAGCACTCAATCCACTGTATCACTTAAAAACAGATTTTTTTTTCATATGCTGGGTCTAATAAACACACATTCATCCATATGTAGAGGGATAGCAAGACACTGTAGACAGAATAGTGGCCTCAGAGTTAGGAAAAACAGGTTCAATTTTCTCTTTAAAAATAAAGGTTTGTTGTCTTGTTTTTACATTGCAAACATTTACAGATTACAACCATCTCCTTAGAAATCTCTTGTAATAAAGTAAACCATTTAAGCTAAACAATACTATAATGTCCTCATTTGAAAGTATACACAACATTTCACATCTATCACATTTCTTACCTCTCTATTATTCAAAATTGAAAACCAATTATTTTTTTCTCCCTCCCCATTGAAAAGAAAAATAAATTTCTCCCAACAAATATGCATAGCCAAGCGACTTCTTTCAAAGGCTATTTGTCTTTGTGTATTGTTAGGATTACTAGGTGAGAACTCAGGTTGTCTGGACAATGACAAGGTTGAGAACTCAGGTTGACTTGATAAGAGGAGCAAGCTCATTGGTTGGAGTACTTCTTCCCAGAAGCCCTTGCATTATCCCACGCCCATTCTTTGGGAGGATAAAAGAGGACACCACTCCAGAGATAGAAGTCCCTGTATTACATCAGGCCTGACGGGGCTCTCTGCAGGAAGGGAAGTCACTTCTCTAGACAAGAGTTAACGGCAAGTGCCTGGAGACAATGGTTCTCTACAGGAAGAAGAATCTGTCTGAGAGATTTGAATAGACACAGCAGATCTCTTCCCAGAGAGCGATCCGGCAGCTTCTGGAGACGACAGCTCGCTACTGTGTACATATATTAACATACACACAAACACATCCATATAAATATATACACGTTGGGTTATATGTGTGTGGGGCACACACATTCTTCATCCTACTCTATTGCTGCTCTTTACTGGAAAGCATGATTTGCTATCAATTCTCTGGGATCATGAATGGTCACTATTCTTAAATGTTGATCATCCTTACAATTTTGTTATAGAAATTGTTCGCTTAGTTCTACTCCTTTCATTCTTCGTCAGTTAGGGACAGTCTTCAAATGTTTTGTAATATTGATGTTATGGTATAACTTGTTCTAGTTCTTCCTTGTTTCACTATGTATCAGTTCACATAAATTTTTATGACATTTTGAAATCACATCTTAAAGCACCAATAATCATATAATATTAGAATATAATATTAACAATACTATAGTAATAGCTCAAAGCTCACTTCAAACACTACATTTCTCTTTGATTTGGGGACAAAGTCTCTAAACTCCTATTTTCTCCTCTATAATAAGAATATATCCGGCATCAGTTGTGTTTTCAGTATAAGTAATTCCCTGTGTCAAGACAAATTGGAGCACTTAATAACTAAGTGCGAGAAGATTTCCCATGTCACACAGAAAGTCACTTCTAAGATTTGGCCTGGACTACAAACTTAGTATGGGATTCTTTTTTATTCCTTCTCGGATAGACTTCTTGATTGAGACAACTGCAACTCAGAACATTTAAGGGACTTACATCATGTAGGAAGTTAAACAGCAGCATCTTAATGAAAGATTCCTCAAACCCAATTATAATATTATTTTACTAAATCAAATCAAGATCCCTTGTAAATAATTGATATGAGTTAATTGTTATCTAAACTTAGGAAGAGAATTTTGTTAATCACTATGTAGCCCATTGCAACATTATTTTATATATAAAATCACCGTACTATTTTGTACTTCCCAAGTATCTGACTAAAATTAGGTCATCTCCAACTCATACTTTTTCTCCTTCTGACTGCTGTTTGGTAGCACGATATATGGTCCAGCAAAAGGCTTCAACTACAAGAATATTCCATTCAACTAAAAACATTTAGTGAAATAGACCTTGCCTATAAGAAAATAATTAATTGAGGAAGATATATACTTGTATAGATATTTTGCATCAGATACAAAATAGATACAGGATTATTTGTAGAAAAAAAGAGAAAAGAGCCACTAGCAGCTGCTGAAATCAGAAAAGGTTCCATTCAGAATTTAACAATTAAGATTAAACTAAAGAACTCTAAGAATTCTAAGAAGTAGAGAAGAGGAAAAATGAATTCTGTTTATGAGCAACATCTAGTGTGATGTCAAGGAGAAAGGAAATGGACTGCTATATGGGAATAGCAAAGAAGGACTATTTCCCCTGTTCATAACAGGGTCATAAAAGGTCATAAATGGGAATAAAGCTACTGTAGCTAACTAATTATAGGGGAATGACACAGTCGGACCTTTTAAGGAAAATCAATGGTTGGAGATGGGAGTGATAAGAGAGGAACTAAAGCAAGAGAAAAAAAAAAACAAGGAGGCTATCGTAGTGATAGGCATATGTGACAAAGGCCTGAAGTGAGAAGGGAGTCATTTAAGCCTAAAGAAAGGGATGATGTAAGAGATATTGAAGAGGTAAAAATGATAAGATTTTGTAAATGAATGGACACATGGGTTAAGAGTAAATGATATGTGTTAGGTGATATTAATGTCACAAATCTGGGCAACTGGAAGACTGGTGGTACTACCCTTAAGAGAAATAGAAAAAGTCTAAAGAGAAACACTGAGAATTAGCTCTTTTTAAGTTTTTGCAAATTTCATTAATTTAAGACATAAAATTTATTTATTGTTTGTTTGAGGCAATTGGGTTAAGTGACTTGCCCAGGTTCACATAGCTAGGAAATGTTAAATGTCTGAGTCAAATTTGAACTGAGGTCCTCTTGATTTCAGGGCTGGTGCTCTATCCAGTGCACCACCTAACTACCCCACATATAAATTTTCAAACTCAATCCAATAATGCTTCCTCACTAACATATTTAAGAGAGTACAAAGTAACATTTCATGTAAAAAAATAACATTTACTTTAATCAGCATAATTAAAATAATTTTTGCAAATGAGTTGTGTATGAGGACTGGACGAAATGCTATTTTCCCCTTAAGCTCTTTTTTAGACAAGCCACAATATCCATTAAGTTTTACCTATTAAAATTCTCTGTCATTGAGCCAAATGGAAATGAAATTTTAAAAATACAAGAAATATAGAGGTAAATATAGTTCTTTATACTTCTTTAAGCAATGCAAATAAATCAGTTGGATAGCAGAATTTTTTTGTTTTAAATAATCTATGCTTTTATATTAATCTCTCTCATCAGCTTTTATACTAATATATTTATATTAAACTGAAATAAGAATTTGGGGATGTAATGAGAGGTAGAAATAAACCTGAGATTCAATAAAATAAATGAGAATTCTCATATTTTTTCCTGAAATCATCATAAATAATTGGATATTCTGGATACCTCAAAAATGAAGAATATCAATACCTAGTTCTTTACTTTATTGAATTAGTGAAATGAATGGTGAAATGATGCAGCTTTCTCAATTTTCCAAAATATTTTTACATTGCCTATTTAATCTATGTTCACATTTTATAATCTATAGAAAAGAAGCCAGAAATAGAACACAGGAGTTTTCCTTTTACAATCTTCGTGCATTCCTTTACCTAAGAGCCTGCCAAATGATGCAATTCAAAGAACTTTCTTATCAGACATGTAACCTAACATCAAAGGCCAGTTTATCTTTTGAAGATCAGGAGGTGAAAAGACAGCAGAGATACTAGCAATAAAGAAGTAGGTCTTTGTTCATCATTACATGTTCATATTCATGACCAATTTCTATGATGAAAAAGAATATGCCATTGAACTGCCTCCGTTATACCATACAATAGACTTTTTCCATAAACAGGCTCTTTCTTTTCTAACCATGGGGTTTCAATTGCCTATAGTTTAGAACTGTGTTTAAGTTGCATTGGTCAAATTTAATGTCCCAAAGTGAATGGTCAGTCCCTATTTGTTTCAATTTCCTACAAAAGATGGGAGACATATTGGCAATCAAAGAATTGCTCCTTGGGAAATAAATAAGTGAGGACCAAATTAGATCCTCAGACATGTTGTATACATCTTGTTCAGGAATTCCATGAAGATAAACAGAGTAGACTATGATTCTGAAGAATACAATTCAGATGAGGTTAGAAAGAATATGGCCTTTAACAGAGAGCAGGGAATATTCTTTGGCTAAAAGGAGAATAAACACAGAGAAAATGAAAATCCTCATAAAGGAGGAAAAAAGGCATCAAGGCAGCATCCACATCAGCTGGGACATGGCTTTTTAAAACTCTGGGTTAGCACACATTGGACTCATTAATCCTTTGAACTGATTTTTAAAAACAATGCAATAACAATAATACTACTTGACATTTTGAACAGTGATTGAAATTGCAAATCATTTTCTAGTTCAGATTAACTAAGTACTCACTACCAAAGAAAAAGCAGACATTTTGAAAAAGAAAAACCTAGCAACATCCCTATAAATTGCTATACTTTCCAAACATTCTATTACAATTTAAAATATCAGAGAGCGTTACTATAAAATATATTTTCTGATCCTTCCAGATACTTTCTAAATATTATATTATTTACATGTTAGGCTCATGAAAGATCTCCAAAAACTAGAATTACATATTTTAAGAAAATTAAATTATACATAACAGTGGAAATAAAGATTGATAGAAAGGGGTTAATTTAATTTTAAAAATCCTGTATTCCTATATAAGCAAAATTGTCTATAAGAATGCTACATTCCAGAAAACACTGACTACAATAGAAAAGTTATTAACTATAACATAAAACATTTCACCAATTTTTGTTTCTTAAATGTCAATCCAAGCAATAACTTTTCCTTGACTTATTTAGATTTGTTAACTTCAATGGATCATTATACTTTAACATCAGACTTAAAATTTACAAGAAACTAAAACTAAGATTAACTTAACTGATAGTTGTTTGACTCCCAGAAATCTAAACGCATGATTAAAAAGCAAAGAGGAAAAGTTCTGAACCATTAATACCTCTAACTAGAAAGATACTACTTATTTAAAATGTTTGAGCATACTTGGGAAAGTTGAGAAGAGAATTTCAATCTCCTTTCTGAATTTCCTTTGATTGATACATTCATATTTTTCTAACTATTTAAATATTGGATTTTGTTTTTCATTGTTTCAAATGTAAATTTTTGGCAGTCTGAATTAAGCTAACAGAATTCACAATTCTGCAAATAAATCTCATTTGAGTCAATTTAAAATAAATTGTTAAAATTAAAAATAAATTGTTAAATATGTAATAGTATTGCAAGATATATAATACTCTTTTAATCAGGCACTATGAAAACCTTATAATTAACACTTCCAGGTTTGAGGCAGTGAGAGGGGCTCAGTTTAGATTTTTGACAGATTACTTAATCTCTAATTTCTCCTCACCTTTGAAAAAGAAATCTGTTAATCCTTGTGTCCTTTTAGCTTCTCCAAACATTTATAATTCAATATTCTAATATATATTTGAACACAGAGACATGCGTTAAAATTCTATCTCAGATAATGCCTATTGATGCAACCTTGAGGAATTCTCTGTAGTTTTCTGGAGTTTTGTAATCAACCTGATTTTACTTACAAATAGGAAATAGTTACTCATATCAACCTCAACCAAAAAATAAGAATCTGTCCATAAAAACTTATTATGATGACAGGGAAGATCAATTCATAAATTGAGAAAAGAACAATGTTAAAACACCCATGAACAAAACCCCAAAGGAAAATAGGAAGTGGTCTTGAAGCCAGAAAGATTTCATGGAAGAACTCAAAAAGAAGCTTAAAAAATCATACAAGAGAAATAGGAGTAAAATTCGGTAAAGAAATGAGAAGGATGCAAGAGAATTATGAAAAAAAAAAAGAGTAAACATCTTAGAAAGAAACAATTGCTTGAAAAGCAGAATTGGTCAAATGGAAAGAGAGTCTCAAGAATTGATGGAAAAAACATCCTTAAAAATGAAAAAGGAGCTACAAAAGGTCATTGAAGTTAGAATTCAACAAGTGGAGACTAATGACTCTCTGAGAGAGATATCAAGAAAAAAGAAAGAAGGATGTTCACATATTTTCTAAACCTATGCAGCAAATGTATGGGAAGACATGGACAGTAATTACATAAGCATAGCAACAAGCAAAGATTGGGGCCATATCCTCATGAATGAAAGAACAAGTCTATCTGAATTTGTCAGTAAAAATGTTTGTCTATCTCATATATATATAATTTTCAATTTCACAACTAGAATAACTATACTTTTTTGCTTAAGCCATGTGCTACAACATTTATTTCAAAACCTGTTTAACTGTGAGTTTAATGAATAGTCACAAATAGGTAATTTTGTGATAATAATAATAATTACATAACATCAAATGAAAATTTTACCCTGTTCACAGCAAACAGCATCACCTATAATATCTCACTTGAGTCTTACAATAACCCTATTGGATAAGTCTTATTATCTCATTTACAGATGAAAAAACTCAGTCTGAGAATGATGACATGACAGGTTCTCAAAGTCAGTGTTTAAGGCAGTATTTGAACACAGATCTTCCTGATTCTAAATTTCACATTCAGTCTCCTCTACCATTTACATAATTAGGAAAAAATCTAGAAAAAGTTAAGGGAAGATATGATCATTGTCACTAAACAGCCCAGTTTTAAGAAGAATAATTAAAGGAATATCTGCTTGCAAAACTACAACAGAGCTTCGGCTTTTATATTATCTCCACTACCTGTACATTCCAAATAATATATATGATTGTACTATGCAATTTTATTACAAAACTAAAAATAACTCGGAATAAAATAAATGATAATGAAATGTGATCACAGAGCGGTTAGCAACACATATAAACTGTTGCTAACAGTGTGGTTTTTTTTAAACACTAAAAATATGTATAACGTTAAATCACAATAAAAATGCTGGTATCAATCATTAGAATATATTTCAATGACAAAGAATTTCCCAATGAATCAATGTAATATTGAAGTTTTTATAGCTCTGAAATCTATCACAGAAATAATTTAGCTAAAGAATATTTAAAATACATTTGAAGAAATGACCAAAGACATTGCCTTAATATATTAAAAGAAAATTCTTGAATGTGGTTATACCTGTAAAATAAATAGATTAGTTGATTATAGGGTGGCTAAGTTCATTTTATGTTAAAATTTTACATGGATTTGAGTACTTGCCCCTTCTGCTTTCTCCATCGTGTTGGACAGCATCTCCTGGAGATCTCGGACATATAAGGATTGTTCCAACACAAAGGTACATATTGATAGGACTGGAGAGGCATTCTGTTTAAAAAAGGGGAAAATGAAATTATTAATTTTGTCATCGTCAATTAACCAGGAATAACCCCATTTTTTTTCCTTTTGGATAATCTTTACAAAGTAAACACTTTATCATTGTCTGATTATTTCAGGCTATGCCAGATGCAAACTAAGATTGAAAAGCATAAAGCACATAAACATATAGCTTTTGATAATTTAAAAAATTATTAATAATCATAACTTGGCTTGTCCTCCTCCAGGTATAAGCCAAAATTCCTTGCAAAATATTTTTCTTATATTAACTGAAATATCCTTAATTTAGATTTTTCATTGATTCCTTTTATATTCTTGACTTTTTTCTTCTAAATAAATTTTCTTAATTTTTTCTAATTTTCTAATTTCTAATTCAGAAAAATATTTTTGATAGTTTAATTCATATGGTTTGACTATGTATACATACATGTATATATATATGTGTGTATATATATATGTATGTGTGTACATATATATGATCAGTGCTTTGTTTAGTCAGATACTGTAATGCTTCTAGAAATTTTGCTGATAACCATGGAAGTTACTTTGGTGTAAATACTAACTAGCGGTGGTGGAAACTTCACTGGTGGTTTTGATAGCAGTCATGATGTTGGAGGATATGAATGGATTTGCAATGATAATGATAGGAAGGAAATGGCTCTGGTTACTATGAAAGAAACAGAGACTTTGGACATGGTGAACAAGGTGACATAAAACAGGACAGAGTTTTTGGTAGCAAGTATGATAACTAGGCAATGGAGGATGTAGCAGCAACTTTAGACGTAGGAAAAGCTACAGCACTTTGCCAACTGTAGTGATTGGTCCTCCATCTTTGGTACCAACAAAGGAAGAAACTTTGGAACTGCCCTCGTGGTAGGGACCAATATTTTGCCAAATCACATCACCAAAAGGGCTAAAGTGATTCACATATTAAAAGCACTAGCAGAAAAATTAATTACTGTTAGGAAACAAAGTTCAGCAGAAGAAAGTTAGAAAAGTGACAAGGACAAATCACTATTGATCAGAGAAATGCAAATTAAGACCACTCTGAGATATCATTACACACCTGTCAGATTGACTAAGATGACAGGAACAAATAATGATGAATGTTGGAGGGGCTGTGGGAAAACTGGGACACTGATGCATTGTTGGTGGAGTTGTGAAAGAATCCAACCATTCTGGAGAGCAATCTGGAATTATGCCCAAAAAGTTATCAAAACGTGCATGCCCTTTGACCCAGCAGTGCTACTACTGGGCTTATATCCCAAAGAAATACTAAAGAGTGGAAAGGGACCTGTATGTGCCAAAATGTTTGTGGCAGCCCTTTTCATAGTGGCTAGAAACTGGAAAATGAATGGATGTCCATGAATTGGAGAATGGTTGGATAAATTATGGTATATGAATGGTTTGGAATATTATTGTTCTGTAAGAAATGACCAGCAGGAGAAATACAGAGAGGCTTGGAGGGACTTACATCAACTGATGCTGAGTGAAACGAGCAGAACTAGGGGGTGATTATACACTTCAACAATGATACTGTATGAAGATGTATTCTGATGGAAGTGGATATCTTCAACATAGAGAAGAGCTAATCCAATTCCAATTGATCAATGATGGACAGAATCAGCTACATCCAAAAAAGGAACACTGGGAAATGAGTGTAAACTGTGAGCATTGTTTTTTTGTTTGTTTGTTTTGTTTTGTTTCTCTTCCCAGATTATTTTTACCTTCCCAATACAATCCTTCCTTTGCAACAACAACAACAACAAAATTCGGTTCTGCACATATATATTGTACCTAGGATATACTATCAGATATTTAATATGTATGGGAATGCCTGCCATCTAGGGGAGGGGGTGGAAGGAAGGAGGAGAAAAATTCAGAACAGAAGAGAATACAAGGGATAATGTTGTAAAAAAAAAAATACCTATGCTCATGTTCTGTCAAAGAAAATGTTATAATTATAAAAATTTTAAAAAATAATAATAAATTTTTAAAAAGTGACAAGGAACTATAGGTTACAACACATTGGTGAACTCAGCCAAGTACAGTGACCAGGAATTCTAGCATTTCAAGAAGACATATTCTAGTCAGAATGTTTTTTTTTTTTGGGGGGGGGGGAACACAGTTATTTTCATTTCAGTTCTGTGATAGTTTTAAAACATCACAACAAAAAAGTACTAAACTTCTGTTTGTCTCAAATGCCTCAACTGGTATGGACTGAACTCTATGACCTTTAAGACTTCCCAACTCTGTAATTTTAAGAGATTGCAAATGCTTCAATAACAACTGGATCTCAAGTCCTATTATACTGAAATTATCCCACAGGTGAGCGGTATCCAGGATTTTCACTAATTAAGTAACTAAAAAAGTAATTTAAAAGTAAGAAAAAAGTCTAACTAAAGAAATACATCTTATTGAATAGGCCGACTTCAGGAAACTGGGTAGTGGCATTAACAAGATGAAAGTCAGGAAAACAAATATTACAGCAAACATTTACAAATGCAATAAAATTCACAAAGGCCTTGCTACTTCATCCGATCCTTAAAACAACCTTAGAAGGTAGGAGCTATTATCCTTATTTTACAGATGAGGAAACTGAGGGCAGAGATTAAGTAACTTGAGTCACAGAACTAAATGGAAAGCGGTATTTGAACTCAATGATGTCTTCTTGGCATAAGATCTAAGCTGACATCTTTCCCCACCCTGGAAATCCTTCTCTGCTCATGCTCCAGTTTCCTAAATTATTAATACTTAAAAAAAAAAAAAAAAAAAAAAAAAAAAAAGGAACTAAGATTTGTGGGACGAAAAGCCCAGCAGCATTTTAAGATTTGCAAAGGGCTTGACATCTATTATCCCACTGTCCTCACAAAAACCGGGCCAGGTGGACGCTAGGACTATGCCCATTTTACAAATGAAAAACAAACAAACAAACAAACAAACAAACGAAGACAAAGACACAGATGGAGGCCGGAGAGAGGGAGCTGTCCAGCATCACCGGATTATCAGAAGCACGATTAGAAAATGGCCCTTCCGAAGTCCGAGCACAGACCTCCACCCATTCAGGCCCGCCCTTAATAGGTTGGAGGCAAAGGCCTTTCAGAACAATTCAAGGACTCTTCATTGGGAGGCTCCCCCGCGGCGGCCCCGGGGATGAGCCTCCGCCCTCCCACAGTCTGGGATCCGAGGAGGCGGACGCGGTCCGATGCTCAATCACCAACATCCTCGTTTTCTGGCCACTTTTGAAAGTTGCCGCGCACTTTGGAGACACGGGAGCGGGGGGAGGGGCGGGTCCCCGGGCTCATTGCTCCAGGCCCGAGAGAGAGCGAGGAAGCCCAGGAGCTGAGGCCGCGGGAGATGCCCGGGCTCCGCGCGGGGAGGCGCCATTTCTCCCAGGCTGCAGTGAGGGAACGGGGGGGGGGGGGGGGAGGGGAGGGGAAGGTCCTGAGGAGGAGCGTCATTTATCTTCCATCTCAGAGGCGGCGCCCCCCACCCTGCTCCCAGCTTTGCGGCCCGAGCCCCCAGCAGCGGTCGGCAGGAGGGGGCCTGAGCTAGAACCCAGGAAAAGTACTCCCGAGGAAGACCCCCCCACTCCTGCCGATAAAGGAATGGGGACCGGAGGGATGCGCTGCAGCGGCCTGAGCTCTGGGCATGCGCAAAGTGCTGCCTGGGGCATTTGACGGGCCTTTCCTCCTGTTCCCCCCCCCCCGCCCCCCCATCTCCCGTCCCTGCTCGGAGCAACCGCGCCCTGCGCTAAAATCGGGAAGGGCAAAAAGCCTCCAGCCAAGCCCGGCCTCCGACCCTTCCCCCCCGGACACAGCCAGGCTCCAAATGGCGCGGGGAGGCTGCAGATCAGGAAGAAAGAGAAGGGATAACGAGAAAAGGGGGGCTTCTTCCTCTGAAGTCAATGAATAGAGAGAAAGTAAGGAGTGACAGAGACAGAGAGACAGAGAGACAGAAAGAGAGACATAGAGAGATACACAGAGAGAGAGACAGAGACACACACACAGAGAGAGAGAGAGAGAGAGAGAGAGAGAGAGAGAGAGAGAGAGAGAGAGAGAATGAGAATCAGAGAGGTTAAGAAAGGCTAGAGAGTAAAAATAGAGTCTGAGAAAAAGTGAAAAAAAAAAAGAAACAGAAATGGACAGAAAGAGAGAAAAAGAGAGAGAAGCATAGAAATAAAGCAAGCCAGAGAATGAAAAGGAGATTGAGAAAAAGGAGTAAGTCAGAGAGGCAGCATGGAGAAAAGAAGATAAGGGAGTTCGAGAGAGACAGACATACAGACAGGAGGACCTGAGGTCAAATCTGGCCTCAGACTCTGAACACTTCCTGGTTGTGTGACCCTGGTCAAGTCACTTAACCCCAATTGCCTCAGGGGAAAAAAGAGAGATAGTAAAGGAAATTAGATGAACAGTGATAGTTTCCCTCTCAGATCTGTAGAAACGGAAGCCCCTGTGAGGACTAGATGTAACTGCACAAAAGGGCAGGGGGCGCAGGTCCATTAGGGGACACTGGGAGATCCCTGGATTCTGATTCCAAAGTCCCCCCTGGTTCCCTGAGGAAGGCTGCCATAACTGTGAGAGTGGGATGGGCTTCAGTCACAGCTCACCCATGACCATGAGCAATGCCCAGGAGAAATACAAACAAGCCATTTTACTGTCTATAACCTCATTAAACCAAGCCTGAAGCCAGAACCAGAAGAAGAGGTCAGGGAGTTTACATTGAGGGCAAACAGGCCCATCTCTGAGCAGCAGAGGCCCCTCTCCTGAGCCAGAGGAGGAAATGCTGAACGGCCTCGCCCTCCCCCCCTCCCCCACCCCTGCCCTGTGAGGCTCTTGTGGGGGCTCTACCAACACAAAGCCCAAACAAAATGAAAGAAGAAATGAAGAAATGCGGAATTTGAAACCCAAAACACAGACAAGGGCGACATCTAGCGGAAGAAAAGCGAAAGGCACCAATGATACTCCCTCTTCCCTTCACAAAGTTGTGCTCCCGGCTAGAGATCAAGGAGGCAGGGAGGGAGGGAAGGAGGGTGTCCTGTTAGAGAGGAGGATGAGACCCTTTGACCCCGGGCAGAGAAGAGGCAGGCAGGACGGCTCCCATTGGCCACTTACTCTGATCACAGAAATTTGCTTGAAGAGGAGAAAGCAGGGGCCTGACTGGGACACTAACAATCCCCCCTTCAGCCTGCTGGGAAACCTGTGCCAGGAAGTTCTGGGGATTTCTCTCCAATGGCGGGTAACTAACGTCGTTCAGAGAACCATTCCCAAAGTCAGAACCCAGAACAGTCAGGGAGGATCCCGAGGGATTTCACCTCCACAGCAAGTTTCACTAAGCAGAGTTTTTACATCCCAAACTCTGTCCCACGGGCCTGCAGAGCACAGCCCACGGCACAGGCAGGCTTGTCAGGATGAAATCCTGCTCTGGGGACTTCTAAAAGGTACAGATCCCATTTACTGTCATACTCCTTACCCATGAGACCCTGAGGCACTTCTTAAATACAGGATAACAGACAGTTTTCAGAGAATTTACAATTACCCAGAAATCAAGTTTTCTAGGAGTTCCTTGCATTGCTCAAAAGTAGAACCTCAGATACAGAGTGCCAAGAAGAAGAAAGAGAAGGAACAAGGAAAAGGAGGAGGAGGAGAAAGAAGGAGAAGAAGAAGAGAAAAAGGAAGAAGGAAAAGAAGGAAGAGTAGGTGGAGAAGGAAGAAAATGGAAATCATGAGGGACTTAACAAGGGTTATCTGTTTGCATTCCTACAAGATGGTACTTGTAACTTCTAATAACATGCTCATTATTATGGCAGTTAAAATTATATATATATATATATATATATATATATATATATATATATATATATATATATATATATATATGAGAGAGAGAGAGACAGAGAGACAGAGAGACAGAGATGGCAATGTGTGGATTGAATATGAGAGGATAAAATCTAAAAAATAAAATGAAATCCAAAGGTGATTGAGGAAAGAACTAGGAGAAAGGGAAAGGGAAAGGTGGAAAGGAGATGATTATCTGCCATAAAGATACAAGAAAAAGCTCCTACAATGTAGAGAAAGAGGAGAGGGGAGAAGGAGTAATGAACTTTAGACTCGCCAAAATTGACTCAAAAGGAAATAACTGACACCAATATGGCTACACAATTCTATCAGAGAGCAGGAAGAGGCAAAGATATGGGAAGGGGAGTGTGATAAAAGAGAGGGAATATTAGGTAGTAAAACACTTTTGAGAGGGACAGGATGAAGGGAAAGACAACAGAATATAGGGGGAGGGATAGAGTTAGCAAGAGTAATTATGAAGAGAATTGTGAAGCAAGTTTCTCTGATGAAAATTTACTTGGCAAATGAATAGGGAAGTGAGTCAAACTTGTTAAAAAAAAAAAAAGCCATTCCACAATTGACTAATGATGAAAATATATGATCTGTGCTCAAAGGGTCATAAGATCCTTTGACCTATGGAAATATTTATAGCAGCTCTTTTTTCAGGGCCAGGAGTTGGAAATCGAGGGGATGACTTTTCATTGGGGAAAGACTGAATAAATTGTGGTATAGGATTATGAAGGAATATTCTTATTCTACAAGAGAAGAGAAAAATGCGGGAAAGTCCTGCCTGAGTTCCAGCCCTGGGAAAGGTACTGTGTACCTAGTTAGAGCAAATTTCAAAGCTGTGGGATGATCAGTTGTGAAACACTTTGCTGTTCTCAGCAACAAAGTTATCCCAGACCGGTCTGAAGGACTGAAGACAAATGCTCTCTGTCCTAAGAGAAACTCCGATTGGGTCTGAACGCAGACTGAAGACTTTTTCTTAAACTTCCTTTTTCCCTTGAGTGGAGGGGGGGGCACACGACATTTATACCATCTTTGGCAGCATCAATATTACCGAAATGTGTTGCATCAATTCCCAGCAGCCTTCTGAAAAGAGGGCGGAGATGGGGAGAATGGGAGAGAATCTGGAACTCAAAATTTTAAAAATACATGTAAACCATTGTTTTACACATATCTAATAAGAATATTGCCCGCCCCTCCCCCACAAGGCAAACATTTGTGGAGTTTCTCTCCCTCCCTTCCTCTCCTTCCCTCCCCCAACCGTGAGAAGACAAGAAATTCTACACATAACACACATGTCCATTCATGTATGTCCATACATCTACAGTCCTACAAACATATTCCTATCGCAGGGACTTGGCTTGGATGATCCTTAAAATGGAGCCTTAATGGTCCCCCTGCCCTGGATCGCTCCAACTGGGAGGGGACAAAGGACTGGCCCATCCTTTCAGAATGAATCCATCCTGCTGCCCCCCTGCAGGTGGTATGACCCTTCTCTGAAGATGTGGATTCCCTGACATCACAGGTGCCTCATGGGAGTATCTATAAGGAGCTGGTGAGCCACTGAGGCTCACTCATTCTTGCTGGAGCTCTCCTGGTGGCGGCAGCAGCAGGAGCAGTAGAGGCAGCAGCAGCAGCAGCAGCAAGAGCAGCAGCAGCAAGAGCAGCAGCAGCAAGAGCAGCAGCAGCAGCAGCGATTAGGAGATGAAGGCCAGACAGTCTCACTTAAAGATGTCTCCGGGGGGCACCCGCAAGGGCCCCGAAAAAAGGGACGGCGAAAACAGCGTCCAGAAGCAGGCAGAGGGCGGGAGCCGTGGCCAAGGCCAGGCGAGACAGGCAGCCAGGGCTGGGACAGTCCGGGAGTCAGAGCAGT